>NC_090751.1:8479553-8560682 GCF_036898095.1 Palaemon carinicauda
GCGTTTCACAATTTTCATATTGTTGATTAGATAATTTTTAAAACAAATAATAAATGGTTCATGTGCATTAAATCCAACATTCATGATGCAATAACCAAGTTCATTTCTATAGCTTTTTCTAAGTAGTTTATTATACGAAATAATTCTAACATCTGCTGAATGACCTTGACAATCGTTATTGAGGGTATGTAAACAAAAGATGCAATCCATGAGGGGAGGGTTAATAAATTGAACTAAATAAAAGCGTTGGCAGGACAAGCTGGTCCTACGTAGAGGGTCTCTGGGCCGCCCGCAGACCGTTATGATCTCAAAGTAAACGAAACAAAAAGTGAACCGAATCACAATACATCGTTTCACACGTCCTTCGTGTGAACAAAATCGAACACTGTAGCCACAAAACACCAATAATAGATAATAAATTGAATTCCTTGTTATTAGAATTAGTAAATCATGTCAAGAAGTATCTAGTTGAACTTAAAGCGATAAAAACTTTGCAGCATCAGTACGAAACAAAATGAAAGTCATCCAAGTGGGGTGAAACCTTATGGACGGCCGTGTCTATTGATTCTGCGATCTGGTATCGCCCCGTTACTGTGAACACTTCCGTTTTGAGGGGATTGATACCAAATTAATTGGTAGTGATAACGATGCTATAATACTCAAATAATCTTGTAATAGTACATGATGGGCGAAAATATCCCAAATCTAGTAAGAATACGTGATATTGTCGAACTCATCGAGTCAAAACGGGCGTCATCCCCGGCCACTTCAGAAGAGAAAATTCCAGCTGTACTTCAGTGCTCACATGGGAATAAACAACGTGATTTCAAAATATCATCGTGCTTGAAAAAGAGGGAGTATTGTAAGACTTAGTCCAATTATAATGCTCATATGTAATAGATCTGCTTATAATAGGTAAATTATTCACATGGTTCTCAATGAATATCCTAACATTCCTCGAAACAATTTGAATGGGAAAACCAATACTTACACATGGGTGCAAGTATATAAATCTTTAAGGTATAAGCGTACATGTCGTGTAAACCTTACATGTATGCATGTATACACAAGCAGGCACACACGTTTTAATTGGGAAAAGAAAGAATGAAAATAAATCAAAATTGTACACACAAGAAGTCACATAGTATAAGAATGAGAATAAGGAGAAAGGATCGTAATAAGTAAAGGGAAAGGAACTGGGATTAGGTCAAGAACTCTCCAGGTTACAACGACCTTCTCAACTTAGATAAGAAAAGTTAAAGTAGTTGAAAAGTGCTGATATGATGAAAAATAGAAGCATGGACAATACGGGACTTAAGCTATGGCAATTGTTGAAAGATACGCCAGGCTGTGGAATTATACACTAGTTATGTCAATTGGTGAAGGATATATTAGGTTATGGCAATTGGTGAAAAATAGGCTATGGCAATTGATGAAAGGGGCGTTAGGCTATGGCAATTGGTGAAGGATACATTAGACTATGGCAATTGGTGAAGGATACATTAGACTATGGCAATTGGTGAGGATTATCATTATTATTATTATCATTATTATTACTTGCTAAGCTACAACCCTAGTTGGAAAAACAGGATGCTATAAGCCCAGGGGCCCCAACAGGGAAAATAGATTATGTTAGTTAGACTATGGCAATTGGTGAATGAAACGTTCAGCCATGACAATTGGTGGATACGTTAGGATATAGCAATTGGCGGATACGTTAGGCTATGGCAATTGGCGAAGAATACGTCAAACTATGGAAATTGGTGAAGAATATGCCAGGCCATGACATAGTGAAGGATACGTTAGACCATGGCAATTAATGAAAGATATGTTAGGCTATGGCAACTGGTGAACGATACGTTAGGCTGTGGCAATAGACGAAGGAGACATTAGGCTATGGCGATTGGTAAAGGATACATTAGGCTATGGCAATTGGTGAAGGATACGTTAGGCTATAACAATTGATGAAGGGTATGTTAGGCGCTGGCAATTTATGAACAATACGCTAGGCTATGACAATTGGTGAAGGATACATTAGGCTATGGTAATTGATAAAGGGTATGTTAGGCTATGGCAATTGATGAAGGATACATTAGAGTTAGGCTTTGGAAATTGGTGAAGGATACGATAGGCTATGGCAATTGGTGAACAATATGTTCGGTTATGGCAATTGGTGAAAATTACGTTAGGCTATGGTGGGCTAACTGGCGAAGGATACGCTAAGGCTATGTTTCTGCTTTCGAAGAGTAAGCACTTCTAAGGAACATTAACCATTCGCATATACTGTACATGGCTAAAGTCATTGTTGGGTGATTAATCCTAAATAGTTCTACGTAAATTTACCATAAATGTTATTAAACAAAACATTGATGAAATGTCAAATACAATGCTTCACTGAATTTAAAAACATTCGATATTACATACCAGTAACAACAAACATCGCAGTAATCTTTTCCCTTTTGACATCACCCCACTCCGGACATTAAGGCTTGATCACACCACGGCTATTCATTCTCTAGGGCAGCTGAGCTGATCTCACACTCAAGTTCCCCAAAGCACCACCAAGGCACCGGTTCTTGTTTGTTTACCCTTTTGAAAACGAAGGTAGCAGATGCTACTTTGAGATGGCATTGTAGCTCATTATTATTATTATCATTATTATTATTATTATCCAAGCTACAACCCTAGTTGAAAAAGCAAGATGCTATAAGCCCAGGGGCTCCAACAGGGAAAAATAGCCCAATGAGGAAAGGAAATAAGGAAATAAATAAATGAAGGGAACAAATCAACAATAAATCATTCTAGAAAAAGTAACAATGTGTTTCTGAACTGGATTGGATAATAGTAAAATTCAAGAATATGTTTACATCCCTTGTCTATTCTAATCCAAATAACAGAATAAAGAAAAGTGTGCTATAATAAAAGGTTATTTTTCGTACTAATCATAAATGACACACGGGCGCGCACACCATGGTATTCTAATATGTAATAAAATAGACAGGCATGGGCAAGACATATAATGAAAATGACAGATAATAGGTGGTTATTAAGAATAGCAGAATGAGTCCCGAGAGATTGCAAAAGAAGCATGGAAGGAGAAGACAATCGGTTGAGGAACTAAGAAAATTTGCTGGTATAGACTGTCATAAGACCATAAACAAGTTACCACGTAGCATGTCCCATATATCCCACTTTCCCCACAGTTACATAACTTTAAATAAACTTATCCTCACCTTTACTCAAGGCTGACAACAAACAATTAGTGTCAACTAATACACTAACTACATCGTCTCTACATACTCACATACGGGACACATCTATGGTCATCGATTTCATATTTTAAAATCAATTTTAACTTACGTTACCAAATTATCTACCTACAAAAAAGCTTATATATATTTTTTATTTATTTTAGAATTAAACGACAATTATTTGTCGTTCACGCCTAAGCACATTCCCAAATTTTAATTTCCTTTATAATTCAACAAGAAGAAAATTATGAACGTTTGATTGTGACATCGTGAATTCACAAACACGACGGTGTTTTGTTTACTTGTCAGTGTCTCAGTGATTGTCACTTTTTGTGGGTAAAGAACAACAACCGGATAAATACGAGGAGGTGTGTGATTCATCAATTTGCTTTAATGTTTTTCTATGACATTTTTACCATTATAAATATTATTACGTGTGTTTTTTTATCAGACTTAGGACAGGGTTTTTGTATTTTTCTTGAATCTAAGGACATTTTTTTTCAGTGTTTTTTGAAACTGAGGACAGTTTTTTTCTGTTTCTTGAAACTAAAATTATTACCACCCGTAGCCTACTTTCCCATTTATTAGGCCTAGCTAGACTGTCAGTGTTGTCAGGTTTTATACGTAGCTGTTCCATGGCCTATATTTCTATATTTAAACAAACTTATTGTAATGTTATGGTACATTAATGGGTAATATTTTTGTAAGTTTATAGAAAAACACAGGACAACATGTCTAAGAGAACAATAATTTTACTACCGTAAATGATGTGCTTTCAACTAATTTGACCTTTATAAGCCATTATAACGTTACAGACCCCCCCCCCCCCCGCGACAGACACGGGTTGGAACCTAGGACAAAACATGGTAAATTTTTACAGTAGTTCCAACTCCATTTTTGTAGAGTTATTATATATTTTCGTGTGTGTTTTAATGTGTTGTGAATGGTTACGATAGTAATAGTTCGGGGAAATAAGTTGTTTTTCAGTTAGTAGCTTATACCCCCCTACTACATCCAACAAGGTTGGGGACCCTTTTGGAACACGGGGTTTTGGGTGGGGTAAATCACCATGGATACAAAACAGCATATGAATTAATGAATTAGGAGCACCTACAGATCAAACAAACCTAACCTAACCTAACCTAACCTAGGACACAGAGCCCTGACCGGGGTGCTCTGCGCCCCTGTACCTCCCCGGATAGTGTTTAAATGACCTAACCAGATCAAACCAACCTAACCTAACCTAACTTGGGAAGTATATTATGTTACAATACTAATTGAAATACAATTAAAAATTTACCTTAATTGGATGGACACAAATGTTTTGATGGTTTATATCCAGAACAAGAAGGTTGTGGCTCATCTACAGTGTCGTCGTCGTCGTCATCAGAAAAGGATTCCCTAGGTGGTGATGGTGGGTGAGTGTCACTTAAAGGTGGATACAGTTTAGCAGCTTCAAGTAAAAATTGGTGCAAAACTGAATCCTGGTAATGCTTAATAAATAAATACCTAGCAAGGTATTGTTTCAAATAGTCTTTTTTAATACCAGGCCTTTTAATCCACTCCTTAATATCACGCCACAAGCGTTCAATATTTTGAGTGTGAATATTAGGATTGTTGGGATCAACAAAATTTTCTGAGTGGTTTACTTGAAAATGAGTGTATCCACTCTCACTGATTTTATTATAACCTCGCCACGAATCACTGTAAATAATAGAGCCTGGTTTAATGTAGCGATTAATTAAAGGAATTAAAGTTTCACTTTTCTGATTGTCAGCACCAGGATCAATTAATGCCTCAACAAAGAATTTTTTTGATGTTCTCTCTATACCACCAAACAACCAACACTGGGTAAGAGGGCGACCTTTATGGTATTTACTATGAGTAATTAGTGTTTCATCAATTTCCACTTCAACATCAACACCACCAATGGGCTCCTGATTATTGTACCAAAACTGACTCACCTCACTACAAAAACTTCTCCAATCAACACTGGTCTTTGATGAAATATTTAAATACTAATTGGGCGATGTTTCCAAAATTCACTCAAAAATGGGCAAAGAAAAATCATCAACTTCCATACTGGCAATTTAACTTTATCTAAAAATGTGCCTTTACGATCACTTACAGTAATATTACAATATTTTCTCTTTTTGTGTCTTTTGTCTAAAACATAACCCGTACAGCGCCAAACGTTTTTGTCGTTTCTGAATTGACAGGGTTTTCCACAATTTAAACACTGTACTGCTGCAGGTAGCACTCCATGTTCTCTTAAAAATTCAATGCACCGTGTTTCATTTTCATAAAAATCATGAATTAATCGAAAATAATCAAAATTGCAAGACAAACACAGAGACATAGCTTAATTCTATGAGAGACTTCAACCAAATGACAAGCAAATATGGCTGACAGCTGTCAGATTTTCACCAGGTCACGTGACTCCTAGACATACGATGTAACTACCCACAATGCAATTTTAAGAGGGAAAAATTCGCATCAGAACCACAATGCAGTTCCAAACAAAAACAAATTCGCATCACAGCACAAACTGCAAACTGTGTCTGTGATGAAGTAAACAAAACACTTCGAAATTTTTCGAGGATAGGAATTCTATAACCATTCATATCTCGCATATGGTGAATTACCCCAAAAAGTGTTCAGAGACAAAGTTTAACAATTTCTTATGCAAAATGCATCTATAATACTATAATTATTATAGAAAGAGTTGGAACTATAGTAAAATAATAACATGATGATTTAACACAATTTAGATTTGTAAAAAGGCACAGAACCTATCAAACCCACCTAACCTATCCGGGTAGTTTCCAGGTCACAGCCCCTGGCCTGGGGCAAGCCCCCCATGACCCCACTTCCCAGGTCACAACCCCTAGCCAAGGGCAAGCCCCTCATGACCCCACTTCCCAGGTCACAAACCTGATTATTTAATACTTGAGATTTGTAAAAAGGTACAGAACCTAACATACCCACCAAACCCAACCAGGTAGTTCTCAGGTCACAAACCCCTAGCTACGGGCTAGCTCCCGGACCCCTCTTCCCAGGTCACAAACCTTATTATTGAACACTTTTGAGATTTGTAAAAGGGCACAGAACCTAACAAACCCACCAAACCTAACCTTGTAGTTCCTAGGTCACATCCCCTGTTGGGGGTGGGGGGGGGGGGAACATCCCAGGTCACTAACTAAAAGTAAGTCACAAATAAATCCTTACATTATGATAAAGCAAATACCAAACAATTCCTTACCTTTTGATTGACACTTTCGTTTCATTTTTGTCTTGGTAGTCTTTACTGAAGCTTTGCAGTAGGAAATGTGCTGGTCTTCCATAAAAGCCAAGTCAGAATCGCTCTTAAAGGCTTAAAGGTATAAAGGCCGCTCATGAATGGCAGAGGCCAGGGACAGTGATATTGCCCTATCCAGCAGGACAATGCCCTAGAGACTGACCATATATACATATGATCAGCACCCAAGCCCCCTCTCCACCCAAGCTAGGACCAAGGAGGGCCAGGCAGTGGATGCTGATGACTCAGCCGATAGACCTATTGGCTCTCCCAAACCCCCCATCCTTAGCTCACAGTGATGGTAAGGTTGCAGCGACCAATAGAACTAATGATTTTGAGCGGGACTCGAACCCCAGTCGGGCGTTCACCAGTCAGGGACGTTACCGCGTCAGCCACCACAACCTACAACCCACTTGAGACACTTTATTCTTTGTGGGATAACACAATGAGCTTTTAAAGAATTATTCTCTACACTAGGAGTAGGCCTACCGTGAAACCTGGCTATAGCATCGAATTAGCCAAAAGAGCAGCCAATACACTTTGTTACTTTGAGCTCCATAAGGCACATCTGACACATAACATAGTTACAAAGAAACTGAAGCGTTGTCGGAGAAAATGGGGTGTGTCACAGAACTGCCTACGTCACAATCCATCATACATACATGCTCAAATATTGTAAACTTTGCTATATGGTAGACATAGCAGGGGAATGACGTATGTACGCAGGAAACATAAACCTGTCATGGAGTAACAAAGAGGATGGCTTGTGCACAGGAAGTTTAAACAAATAATCACGCAAGAAACCATGCACAAGCGCTCAGCAGGAATCAGAAAAATCCAACTCGCAAAACGTAAACAGACCAAGCTGCAGGGTTGGAAGTTGCCTTTCAACACCCATGGACAAACTAGACCTTTACACCTTACCACTGTTCTGTCTGATTTGTCAGACATTGAACAGAGTCCAAACCTCCTAGGGAGTCAAAGTAACGCTAGTAGCTCCTAAGTGGCTAACAACAGAGTGGTATTCAGACCTGCTGGAACTTCTCATGGAAGTTCCAAGAGAATTTCCAGAATGGCCAAACCTGTTACAAAAACCACATGTAAGAAAGTTCCACGATGCACTGCATTGCCTGCCTCTTCATGGTTGGAGACTATCTAGCATCTCCTCCAAAAGAAAGACCTTTTGAGACCATCTGTGAAACAGCTTTCCGGATTTCTCCGAAAGTCTTCCGTAGCAGTAGATCAGGCTAAGTGGAAAATCTTCTGTGATTGGTGTCGTAGGGGGAATATTGCTCCACGCAAGGCCGCACAGTATTCCTCTGATTGCAAACTTTTTAGTATTCTTAAGGAACAAGAAATCCCTTTCAGTCACTGGAGTGAAAGGCTACCTCTCAGCTTTGAGCCAGGTATTCAAGCTGAAAAGACTTGACCTCTCCTCATCATGGGAACTCTCAGCTCTCATCAGGAGTTTTGAGCAGTCTTGTCCTTCTCGAGAACTCAAACCCCCTACTTGGAATGTGATGAAAGTTCTGCGTGCCTTAAGACAAGCCCTATGCATAAAGCCTTTGACAGGGACCTTACCTTAAAGACTGTCTCCCTCCTTGCCCTAGCTTCAGCCAAGAGAGTAAGCGAATTACATGGTGTATTTTATCTTACGTCACATTCCAGAGGGTAGAAAGAACTATTTCTGGGCTCCGACCCGTGTCGGCCAGTGAAATGCTCCTTTAGCACCATTTCTAAGGTGTATAACTGCTATATATTACCAGAGAAAATATTGCATAGGGATGCCAGGTTGAACCCAGCTCGCTCACCTATAAAAGGTGTCGATATATAATACTGGGGCGTGATAAATCACAACCAGAGGCCTCGCACCATTTAGATATCTCCTGTCAAAATCCCCGAACAGCGAGGTGCCGTTCCACCTCCCACTACTACTAAAAATCCCACGCCAGTGACGTCACTCCTTTTTATAGCACGCAACTATCTGGCCGTTTTTTGCCTTAGTGTGTGAATTTCGCTGGCTTTTTCTGGATTTACCTCAAGATGTCGGACTCCACTGTCACTTCATCTAAGTTGAGTACCAGATCTATGAGTTTTGAGAGTTTGAAGGGGGCCTTGCCCTTTTTTGCTTAAATTATTATCATCCAGCATGCCTTCCTACCTTATTTTACCCTGCGTTATTATAGTGTTATTAGTCCTTCCGAGTGATCATATCAATCGTGAGTCTGGCAGGTTGGTATAACTGCTATCGCCCCACTCCTAGCCTCCTCCCGCCGTTACCCCACCCCAGGGTTCCCTCCCTCTCTCTCCCCGATCGAGTTTGAGTCACTTATAGCGCAATGTACCCCTCCCGGGGGCATCCGCTTTGCACGGGCGGTTCCCGTTGTTCTGTGAGGCATACAGTGAACCCTTGTTTATCGCGGTAGATAGGTTCCATACGCGGCCGCGATAGGTGAAAATCCGCGAAGTAGTGACACCATATTCACCTATTTATTCAACATGTATATTCAGACTTTTAAAACCTTCCCTTGTACGTAGTACTGTTAAACAAACTACCCTTTAATGTACAGAACACTTAATGCATGTACTACAGTACCCTAAACTAAAACAGGCACAAATATTAAAGGCAATTTTATATCATGCGTTTCCTAAACACGCTAAAAAGCACGTTAAAAAATGGCAACCAATGTTTTGTTTACATTTATCTCTGATCATAATGAAGAAACAAACTGGAGGTAGAGCTTTGCTTATTACCCAGACATATTTCCCATACTATGTATTCCCTTAGAACTACATCACATCTTCCTACTTTAGATATATATATATATATATATATATATATATATATATATATATATATATATATATATATATATATATATATGTGTGTGTGTGTGTGTGTGTGTGTGTGTGTGTATATATATATATATATATATATATATATATATATATATATATATATATATATATATATATATATATATATATATATTTATATATATATATATATATATATATATATATATATTTATATGTATACACATATACATACCTACATATATACATAAATACATGCATACATATATATATATATATATATATATATATATATATATATATATATATGTTACTGTATATATATGGGTTATGGAAAAAATCCGCGAAGTGGTGAATCCGCGATGGTCGAACCGCGAAGTAGCGAGGGTTCACTGTACTATTATTATACATTCACGTACATTACTTACTCTTTCTACTACTCTACCCGGTCGTAGTCGTTTTCTTTCCGTCGCTCGTTTGGCCAACGATCGGCGGGAAGTTGGCGGCTCGTTCCTTGGTACCTTGTTATGTTATATTATTTATTAAGTTTTGTACGCGCTACTACCCCGGTCCCGCACGTCACGGACCCGTTAAAGATCCCTTTCCCCCTCTAGTGTCCCGCAACTCACGGACCTTATAAAGATATATATATATTATCGCCCAGAAATAGATTTTTCCTTCGTCAAAATCCCTTTTTTTACTTTAGTTCTCAAATTTGTGGCCAAAATCCAGAATCCGGTTGAAAACTAAATCAGATTTTACTTTCACAATCTTGTCTCTCAAAGAGGTAATTGAAAAGAACACAGTATTTTAGGCCTAAAATCTCTAATTTGTTCATGAGCACTGGCTGCTCCAAAAGAGAAAGCATCCAGAAACACTATTTATTTCTGGTTGAGAGAAAACGAGACCAGGAGAAACCCATATACAGTAAATGACTCAGGTTTGTATAGATAGGAAAAATACAAATTGTTTTTAAAATTTGTCATATTTTTAAATATTTGTTTGATATTTTACCAATTTATAAGATTGTCAGTTTTGATTGTTTTTTTCTCAGCGAAATAATGTTTTGCACAATGAGAGAGGAAGTTCAAATTATACATTGAAAAAGCCACAAACTTGCTTTAACACTTTCTAAATCGGTTCACATTACCTGTGTCAATATGCTCTCTAGTCATTTAACCTACTGAGTGGATTGCTTTAATTTTCATGAAAGTGCTTTCCTTTTGTTCCACTGTATACAATTTCAGAAGACCAAAAGTAAAAATACATGGGCAATATATTCTTCTTTATACCTGGAATTATTTTTACATACAGTATTTACATTTCCATTTGTTCCCATGTTTATACAAAGAATTTGTTCTTTAGATAGGGAATATCTTCCATGGAGCTGGAACTACTATTTAATTTAACGAGGTAGTTAATGACTTTACTTTTGTCTATAGTCGCAATGAGTACAAACATACTATCCAAGGCTGTTTAAACCTGCTTTGTTCCGTATCCGAAATACAAACCACGCTATTTACATGGGGTACTGTATTACTTCCGGCGTAGCTGAAATGACGAGCCATTAGATTTTAACGAGGGTTAACTACCCTCTCGCTAGTTAGCAAGGGGGTAGGGGAGAGGTAGCTAACTACCCCTCCCCCCTCACACACCGGTGAACTGATTCACTTCACTTTTGGCTCGGGTGATGATCAGACCTGTCTGTCTCACCCTCGCATTTTTGACAGCCTTAATTTGTTTGCTTTTTCTTACAGCTTGTGTGCTTGGAAGTTGGCCTCCATCCATCATGCGGAAGTGCCCTGGACTTCCTGACCGCCCTTGTGGAATGTTCATGTCGGCGGTCGAGACCGACCCTCACTCCTTATATCCATACTGCCGAGGTCAACGGTGTGAAAGGGATAAAACTTGTAGTGAGTGCAGGGAGTGGTCTACCTCCCAGTGGGAGAGGTTTTCCCGGCGACGTAAGAAGAAGTCTAAGCGTGACCTTTCTCCTTCAATGGCTGCCTTGAAGAAGGAAGGTTCCAAAGACACTTCTTCCGTTGCCCGAACCTCCTCCGAAGCTCCCACTCGATCGGTCTCTTGCGAGGGGCCGTCGAGTGGTAGCGTAGGCCTTTCTGTTGTTGACCAACCTCGGGGTTCAGGAGAGGGAGTTGCCTCCCATAGCAAGGCAGCTCCTCCTCCTCCATCTCCGGGGGAAGATTTTGATGTTGATGATTCTGTGTCTAACAATGATCTTTTGCAGCTTTGGGCTTACTTGGGGCTTAAGGTCTCGCCCTCCAGGGAAGCCCTGTTTGACCTGATCCAGTTGGGTGCAGCTGTCAAACAGTCGCCGGTAATAGCAGAGGTTGATCCCCTGTCTATTGTCGACGTTGTTGTGGCAGAGGCTTCTGACGGGTCGGGCCAAACCCCTGCTGTTGTTGCGGATGTAGCTGAAGGCTCAGTTCCCCCCTCCGAACATCCTTCGAGGGAGGAGCTGGGTCCAACGGTCTCTCCTGCGGGCGATTCTCCCCCCCGGGGCCCGGGGGAGTTCACTGACGGAGACTCCTCTTCGGAGGACCGACGATGGTGTCTTCGCCGTAAGGCTCGCCCTCCTCTTCGCCGTAGAGGCCTTCCTTCCCCTTACAAGGGGTTAGGAGGCGCCTCTTCGGTTCTTCGCCTTCGACGTCCCCCGCAGAGGAGCCTCCTCGACGTGAGCAGACCATTACAGCTGCATCGCTAGGCCTCTCAGCTGATCGTTCGCGATATCCCACGCCTGCCAGACCTGCTAGTCTTCCTTCTCCGTTTGCGGATGCAGATGCGCTGTGGGCGCCTACGCACCCCGTTTTCCAACAGGCACCGGTCCCTTCGGGGCATAAGGGCTTATCTCCCACTGAGACTAAGTCCCTTAAGCGCCAGGTGATACCTGTGCGCCCACGTTCTCCTGCGCGCAAGCGCTCTCCTGCTGTGGACCCTTCAGACTCTTCGCGCCCCACATCTTCTCGCCGTAGATCTCCTGCCCGCCAGTGCTCGCCTGCGCGCCAGCGCTCTCCTACGCGTCAGCGCTCTCCTGCTCGTCAGGGATCTCCTGTGCGCCAGCTCTCTCCTGCTCGCCAGCGCACATCTGTGCGCCCTGTTCCTGCTGCGCGCCTTGCGCGCCCACGTACTCCTGAGCGCCCACGATCACCTGCTCGCCAGCGCACCTCTGCGTGCCCTGGTCCTGATGCGCGCTAACGTTCGCCCGCGCGCCCACGATATCCGGATCTGGGTGCAGGCAAGGAGGCTGTTCCTTTGCCCCCTCGCCTTGCGAAGGCAAGAATACGGTTCTGGACCAAGTCTACGGCACTCAAAAACCTCCGAAGGCCACTGCGGCTCTGCCCTGGTCCCAGGGGGTTAAGAGCGCCAGCTCTCCGAACTCGCCTCCACCAGCCGTTCCCCTACCGGCAACAAACTCCTCCCACCTCCTCGCGTCCAGCAAAGGAGGTACTTCGAGATCATGGAGGAGTCTTGTTTAGCTCTTCCTCTCCACCATTTTGTGGAAGAGCTCTCCAGGGGAATTTCTCTCGAGAAACTCTCCGCCCGGCAGGTGACATTCTCGGCTACAGAGATCTTGAGCCAGGAGAAGGTTGCAAAGTTTGCCATGCGGGTCACTTCGTGGCTGGATGTCTGGCTGGGGTCTCTAGGCATCCTGTTGCGATCCGAGGACTTGTCCAAGGAGAGCACCAGGAAGGCTATGGAGACTTTTCTCCTCTCGGGCATGCGCACCATCGAGTTTCTGGCTCATCAAGTTTCGAACTTGTGGGAAAACTTGATCTTGAAGCTTCATGATGCGGTGTCCAAGAGGTTCCATGCGAAGGTCCCAGCCGTGGATGTCTACAAGCTCAGACACTCTTCCATCCTTGGAAAGAGCCTGTTTGAGCTCAAGGCTGTGGAACGGACAGCTGAGAGGTGGAGGAAGTCGAATCACGATCCTCTCCTCCAAAGGGCTCTTACATCCAGACCCTACAAGCCTCCAGCACCTCAACAACAACAGCCTCGTCAGTCTAGGACATCAAAACCGGCTCCGGCAGCAAAGGCAAAGGTGTCCAAACAGCAGCCCTTTCCCGTCAAGGACAGGAAGGGTGGGAAGTCCTCTAGGGGAGGCAAGAATCCTAGAGGGAGCGGCCGAGGCCGCAAACGCTAGGATTGACAATCCCCCTGCGTGTCCACCAGTGGGGGGATGCCTGCAGAGTTGCGCGTTCAGGTGGCAGCAACTCGGGGCCGATTCCTGGACGATCTCTGTGATCAACCAAGGATATCGCGTCCCGTTCACGATATCTCTTCCTCCCCTGACAGCGAATCCAGTGTCGTTGAGCCCCTATGCCATGGGATCGGCAAAGGGGCTAGCCCTTCGGGCAGAAGTCAAGACCATGCTCAAGAAAGATGCTCTCCAAGAGGTCGCCGACGGCTCCCCAGGCTTCTTCAGTCGACTCTTTCTTGTAAAGAAGGCGTCTGGAGGCTGGAGACCCGTCATCGACCTCTCAGCTCTGAACAAGTTTGTCAAACAAACTCTGTTCAGCATGGAGACAGCAGAGACGGTCAGACTTGCAGTGAGACTGCAAGACTTCATGTTCACACTGGATCTAAAGGACGTGTACTTCCAGATCCCAATCCATCCGTCTTCCAGGAAGTACTTGAGATTCAGCCTAGACAACAAGATCTACCAGTTCAAGGTGCTGTGTTTCAGTCTCTCCACAGCACCGCAGGTGTTCACCAGAGTGTTCACCCTGATATCTTCGTGGGCACACAGGATCGGCATCCGTCTCCTTCGCTATCTGGACGACTGGCTGATCCTGGCAGACTCGGAGTCGACCCTTCTTCGACACCGAGACAAGCTTCTGGGACTTTGCCAAGATCTAGGGATCATGGTAAATCTCGAGAAGTCTTCTCTGGTTCCATCTCAACGACTGGTATATCTAGGCATGATATTGGACACCAGTCACCACAAAGCCTTTCCATCAGATGACAGGATAGCAAGGCTGAGGAGGGTCGCAGAACCTTTCCTCAGACGGGAAGAGCTTCCAGCCCAATCTTGGTTACGTCCTCTAGGTCACCTGTCCTCCCTGGCCCGTCTAGTTCCAAATGGCCGCCTCAGGATGAAATCCCTTCAATGGCGGCTCAAGTCCTGGTGGAATCAAGGCCACGATTCCCCCGGACTTTCTGGTCCCCATAGGGCCTGCGGAACGGACAGACCTGCAGTGGTGGTTGACCGACGGAAACCTTCAAAAGGGAGTGGATCTTCTCGTCCTCCCCCCGGATTTGATGCTGTTCTCGGACGCGTCAAAAGAAGGGTGGGGAGCCCACGTTCTGAACCACAGGATCTCAGGCCGGTGATCAGAATCAGAAAAGTACCTCCACATCAATCTGCTAGAGATGAAGGCAGTACAGTATATCTGGCCCTTCAACAGTTCCAACAGACCCTGGCGGGTCACTCTGTGGTGGTGATGAGCGACAACACCACAGTAGTGGCTTATATCAACAAGCAGGGAGGTACCTTTTCATAACAGCTATCCCATCTTGCAGTAGAGATTCTGAGATGGGCCGAAGTCCAATCGATACCACTATCAGCTCGCTTCATTCCGGGCAAAAGGAATGTGCTCGCCAACAATCTGAGCAGAGCTTCGCAGATAGTGAGTACCGAGTGGTCTTTGGATCCTCTAGTAGCCAACAAAGTCCTGACTTTGTGGGGTTCCCTGACAGTGGACTTGTTCGCGACAGCCTCGAATTTCAAGCTGCCGCTCTACTGCTCCCCAGTCTCGTACCCCAAGGCACTCTGGCAAGATGCCTTCCAACAACGGTGGGACAACATCGACGTCTACGCCTTCCCACCGTTCTGTCTGATGAGAAGGGTGCTCAACAAGACCAGACTATCGGTCAACCTGTCGATGACCTTGATAGCTCCGCTATGGCATCATGCAGAGTGGTTCCCGGACCTTCTGCAGCTCCTGACGGAACTCCCGAGAGAACTCTTCCCACGACACAAGCTACTCAAGCAACCACACTGCAACATCTTCCACAAAGCCGTAGCTTCGCTTCGGCTTCACGCCTGGAGACTATCCAGCCTCTCCTCACAGAGAAAGGCTTTTCGCAACAAGTTGCGGAGAGGATGTCTCGACACCTGCGAAAGTCATCTGCAGGCGTCTACCAGGCGAAGTGGAGAGTCTTCTGTGGTTGGTGTCGTGGGAGGGGTATCTCTCCCCTCGATGCCACTATTCCAGCAATAGCGGAGTTTCTTGTATATTTGCGGGTGGAAATGCGCCTTTCGGTCTCGGCGGTGAAAGGCTATCGCTCAGCCTTAAGCCTGGCCTTCAGGCTGAAAGGATTGGACATTTCTTCCTCGCTGGAGCTTTCCTTGCTCATACGAAGCTACGAACTTACCTGCCCTCAGTCGGAAGTGAGACTTCCTCCATGGAACATGGTTTGGGTTCTCAGGGCTCTTAAGAGACCTACATTCGAACCATTACGCCAGGCTTCTGATCGTCACCTGACTTGGAAGACGGTGTTCCTGCTCGCTCTAGCTTCTGCCAAGCGTGTCAGTGAACTTCATGGTCTCTCGTACGACGTCGCCCATTCAAGGGGAATGGGGGAGGTAACGTTTAGGTTCGTCCCTGAGTTTGTTGCCAAGACTCAAAACCCTGGGGTTCCGTACCCACGGTTCGACTCCTTCAGGGTTTCGAGTTCGTTCTGTAACAGATGACCCAGACCATCTCCTACCATGCCCAGTAAGGAGTCTGAGGCGTTATCTTAACAGAACAGCTGCAGTCCGTCCTCGCGTGCAAGCCCTGTTTGTGAGCACGGGAAGGACGAAGAGGAGGGTCACAAAGAATACCATTTCAGCCTGGATTCGAAGGGTCATCCATCATTCTCTGAATCTAGACCCTCCTCCGTCACATCGCCCTAGAGCACACGATGTCAGAGGCATCGTAACGTCCCTGGCATTCAAGAGAAACTTCTCTGTGACATAGGTGCTACAAGCTGGGGTCTGGAAGCGTCAAACGACCTTCACAGCCAACTACCTGCAGGATGTGACCCACAGGAGCCTCGATACGTTCTCTATCAGCCCTGTGGTGGCTGCACAACAGCTGGTCTAACCTCAGGCTCCTTAATGGACAGGTAGCAGAAGGTTGAGGGCATTGTTACCCAGTTTTAGACTGCATGAATTAAAAAGTATGTCTGGCCCTTACTCTTTTCTTCATCCTCCCCTCTCTTGGGGAAAGCAGCATCCTGGGTTCTCTGCATAGCTGACCTCAAACCACTGCAGGTAAACCATGCTTCCTTGTGCTCCTAGTATTAGTATAATACTGTCGCGTCCCCCATACCCTGACGAAGTGGTATTGGGAACGTCCTAACCTAGATTTCCATCTAAAGGACTTCAGGTCAACTTCCTAGGACGAGTTACACTTCTTTCCTTTACACATAAGCTTATGTAGGCCGCACGTTCCTTGCGGAGCAAGGAATTTGCGAGGTGCAGGGACTCTTTTTCTCGAGTGCTGCTCACTCGGATTTTGAGTCCCTGGGCAAAGCCAAAGCCAGTAAAGCTGGGACTTTCCACCCTACCTAAGGGTTAAGTCACCTAATGTAAATAGCGTGGTTTGTATTTCGGTTACGGAACAAATGACAAATTTGGAGATAATACGTATTTTTCCTAACCATACAAACCTTAGCTATATACACATATTTGCCCGCCAGCCCTGTCCCCCGTGAAGTCCTACTTCTAAGCGAAGTGAATCAGTTCCCCGGTGTGTGAGGGGGAAGGGGTAGCTAACTACCCCTCCCCTACTCCCTCGCTAACTAGCGAGAGGGTAGTTAACCCTCGTTAATAATCTAATGGCTCGTTATTTCAGCTACGCCGAAAGTAATACCCCATGTAAATAGCTAAGGTTTGTATGGTTAGGAAAAATACGAATTATCTCCGAATTTGTCATTTTATTAAGCAATTTGGATGGTTGATTGTTAGCTTCACCCTCATTGTTATAGAACTGAAGTAGGGTATTCATAAATGCTACGTCACTCCTGTATGCCTCACTCATATGTTCTTCACCACTGTGCCTGTGACTCTGGGACTTTTGGCTCCTGTAATCCCTGTGCCGGGAACCCTAGCTCCAGTACTGCCTTCCCAAATGCCGCTGTCCTTGTTAGCAGTGCCAATGAGAATGCTTACTGCTTCCCATAGACAGTGACCCTCATTGTTGTGGTGCCTGTGGGGAGCTTTATCGACAATGGTCGCTCAGATCTCGGCTTCTCTGTTTACAGACCTTGAGAGGAAAGGTGGCGATTACCGCTGAAATGAGGAAGACGCAGAGAAGTGTTTTAGAGTGGCAAGAGACTTTGAAGAGGAGTGGCTTGAGGGTAAATGTAGATGAGATTAAGCTTGAAGCTATGGTGAGTAATAAGGAAGGTAGGGACAGTCTAGCGATCCATGAAACTGGAAGCTCGGTTATAAAACAGGTAGAACAATTTAGATACTTGGGGTCTACTATAAATCAGGAGGGAGGCTGAAGTTGAGAATAGTATAAAAGCAGCAGCTTGGAGGAACTGGAGGGAGGTAGCAGGAGTGGTATGTGATAAAAAATGTCAATCAAGTTAAAAGTCAGATCTAAAGCACAGTAATAAGACCGGTATATAAGACCAGCATTAATGTAAAGATTGGAAATGTTGGCTCTTAAGACAAAAAGAAGAAACAGAACTTAAGAGAACAGAGTTGAGAATGCTGATGTGGATTATGGAAATATCATTGCTTGAAAAATTAGAAATATCTTTAAATAAGAAGAATGACAAGTGTAGTAAAGATTACAGAGGTGAAAAGAGTGTCTTGACTAAGATAGTTTAGGCGCGTGTTGAGGATGGATGGTGGGAAGGAGTGAGGAGGTCTTGGCAGGAACCTGTTAGGGGGAGAAGATCGAGGAGGAGACCGAAAATTAAATGGCAAGATAAAGTAAATGATGATGCGGAGAGAAGAGGTTAGGTGGAAGAGGATGCCTTTGATAGGAGGTATTGGAAAGAGTGGATCAGGTAATCTACCCCTTAATGTAGAGATAATGGTGGAAAAGAAGAACAGGAGGAGAAAAGGTGGTAAGAGGAAGAAATGAATTTGCTCCTCCTCTTCTAGTTCTGACTTTTTTCCTCGCTGTCATGAGTAGTCAAGAAAGGCCTATCGTAAGGATTCCCTTAGGACTCTTGACGATATCACCTCTCTTTTGAAAGTGGTAATTGGCAGTGATATTCTGGTGGTCAGACTGATCAGAGATGCATGACCCTGTGGTTGTCCTGCACTCTTTCTGTCAGCCTTTTCTACCTGGACTGGGGAGTGCTGTTCCCTTCTCTATTGTTGGTACTTTGTTACTACATGTGGAGAAGATGGCATCCCTCGAGGACAATGTTTTGAGCAGTCGGCATTCACAGAGCCAATGGGTGACGACCCTAAGTCATGGCTGTCTCCCCATCAATATCGTCATATGGGAGGGTACAAGGTACATCTTTTATCTCTGCTTTGATCGTTGCCAGAAATCATTCTCTCACTAAAATCAACCAGCCAGGTCCCTCATTGGCCCTATATTACGTTGCTGGTTCTGTCCTTGGGACATAACGCTTGTATTCAGTGGGGAAGGAGTTAGATCTCCTGTGCAGCCTACCGAGCTCCTGACCTTTGTGTGTGAGGAGATGGCTGAAGATTCTCTAGTTCCGAAAGTACTGGACCCTTGCCCAATACCAACGGGAGCAGAGAACCCAAAGTTGTAATGCTCCTTTGTGGAGGTTCTTGCACTCATACGTGGGTGTGGTGACCATGGCTCCAGCTTCAGCTAGGACTTCAGTCATTGATCGGTGCTTTGGCTCCCCCCAAGGGTCGAAACCTTCTCTGGAGCTTTCTTGTCCGGACCTTGCTAGTATGGCCCCGGATCGAATAGACGATCATATTTGTGGATCTGAGAACTCTCGTGTCCAGTCGTTCCAGCAAAATTATGCTCCCCCCACACTCAGGGCAGTGAAGGTTCCACATGTCAGAGTCATCTACGCCATCACCTCTACCGGTAGTCCCGTCAGTGTCAGTCCTTTTGAGAAACTTGGAACGAAAAGCAAGTCATTCTTGCTTTTTGAGTTGGCAGCCATGGAGTGTTCTTTCATGGCCACCCTCCAAGCAGTCTCGTGGCTTGTCCAGTGGCCAGGTACAGTGACGTACTTTGTACAAAAAGCTCATGCCATATGGTGTTAAGGCAGTGGTCTTTTTAGGACACCTGTCAGCAAAGAGGTGAGCCATCTGGGTTTTGAAGAGGAAAGCTGCCCTGGTGTCTTAATCTTTAAAAGAGGTTGGTCCAGAAGGGGTACTTTTGCTATGTAGCACATCAGTGTGGGAGAGCACGTCACTCATTCCAAAGAGTCGCATTTAGGTGGCCGTAAATAAGTGGTAAGTGGAGAACTGTTGCACAGGAGATGGCTGGGTGCTTACGAGTCCTCTACAGCTGTTTATCCGGAAAAGGGGCCCTTTCCTGATATTAGTGTCGAAGGGGAACTTCTTCGATCGGAGTATCTCTAGTGCAGATCATGGATTTTCTTGTCTACCTTCTCAAAGAGAAGCGCCTCCTGAGTCGCAGCTGTGAAAGGCTACCGTCCAGCGTTGATCACAGCCTTATGGTTGAAGGGCATAGATCTCTCATTCTTGTGGGAGTTTCCTATACTCGTGAGGACCTTTCAGCAGTCTTGCTCATTCAAGGACCTCAGGTCCTTGGAGTGGGACATGGCCCTTGTTCTCAAGTCTCTTACATGTACCCTGTATGTTCCTTTGAGTAGATCGCCAGACAGTGATATGATTCACAAGACTGTTTTTGCTTGCCATAGCATCGGCAAAGAGAGTAGGGGAGTTGGTCGGATACATTTGCGTTATCAGTGCTTTAGTTTTGCCTCCAAATTTGTGGTATGGTCAAGCCTATAACCCATCAGCACATAATCCAAGGTTTGA
Source organism: Palaemon carinicauda (assembly GCF_036898095.1). Lineage (NCBI taxonomy): Eukaryota > Metazoa > Arthropoda > Malacostraca > Decapoda > Palaemonidae > Palaemon > Palaemon carinicauda. The sequence goes on from NC_090751.1 coordinate 8,499,892, forward strand.
GACTTTCTCCATCCCCTCTCTATATGATGCATCAGATAGTAATTGAGGTATTGCCTGCCTAGCTTCCACATGGGACCAAAAGCATCTTTTCTATGGTAATGTGTCATTGTAAGTCTGAGTGAATGGTAGATTGACTGGCTGTTCTGCTGCTTCTATCTTTCCCCTTAATTTGGGATGAAGGTGCTGTACTGTTACTCATTGGATTGGACATTGATATTGGTGAGCTACACTTCTGAGCAATATCTTATTTGACTAGATCTATAAGAGGTAGTTTTCCCTTGTCCTCCCATAATGAGGGGTAAGAAGGTGGAATGAATATGAAACCCATTAGTCATCGTATGCCTTGTATTTCATTCCAGACTACAATACAATGTAGTCACTACATCTCCCCTTCAGGGGAAAAAATTCCTTCATTGACCAGTACCAGGTACATAACCAAGTACAAGCTAGGCCCTATCAGCATATTCAGTCCTTGAATGTTAATCTTCCCACTTCAACCACCCCTCTCAGTCTTCTACTGAAGGTCAGAAGTGAAGGGTCTGACAGGAAAGTGGGCAGGATTACTTGCCTGTACCCACAACCTGTCATTAACTACTGTACCTCATTAACGAATTCAGCAGTTGTTCCACTCAAGACTTTAGCTATTTCAAAGCCCTCAGGTTTGCAGAGCTAGTGAAAATACAAATTGCTTTTAATTTATTCATTTTCCGATTGTCTAATGGATACATCTATTTTATGATAGGTTTACTATCGTTTATGGCACCATAATGAAGCTGTTCTCAAATTCAAAAACATCTGCAGTTCAATGAGCCATTGACCAACCAAACAGCCTTTATGTCCATAGTCAAGAAGCTGGAGTGAGATGCAAATACCATACTGTACCTTCATACCCAAGCCTTAGCAAGACAAATGAAGTTAATCTAGACAACCTTCATCCTTCAACTTATTAGCTTAAGGTAAGGGATCTCTGTCTAATGTAAAGGTGAAATGGAGTCAGATGCTGTAGATAGGTTAGAATCCACTTCAGGAGTGTGGTATGTGGCTGAGAATGATTTTAGATATTTATTTTAATCATTAATTGGAGATGAGGCAAAATCTTATCAAGAAATTATCTTTGTTCAAGTTGTATTGTTTAGTTTATGTTTATAGCAGTCTGTGGTATAAAATTGGTGGATATAAGTCAGATTATCATGAGTACTGTACTGTAAGTTTTGTTTACATGCACAGCATTCCATTGAGGATGGATGAATTACTATCATAAGTACTAACTAGTAAAGACATTAACTGTCTTCACAAATACATACCATCATTAACTCGAATTGAGTGTTATTTATTTCTCTTTAAATGCGGGTAAATCTTAGCATGATGCTGTTAATATATACTGTACTTTATATTAACATTTTGAAAAAGGAAACCTTACTAGTAATGTAAAGGAACATATGGTCTCTGTTCTTAGTGTTTTCTACCTTTGATCCTGTATTGGGGTCAGGTATTCTGATTCAAGTTCTCTTTGACCTATCCCCCATTTGTTCCGTAACTGAATACAAACCACGCTATTTACATGGGGTGATTACTTCGGCGCAGCCGATGACGAGCCATAAAGTTTTAACGAGGGTTTCCTACCCCACCGCTAGTTAGCGGGGGGGGGGGGGGGGGGTAGGGAGGGGTAGCTAGCTACCCCTCCCCCTCACACACACCGGAGGATACTCCACTTTACTTTTGGCTCGCATAGTGATCGGAGGTTTCCGCTCCTATGCTCTCTTGACGGCCTTTATTGTTTTGTCTTTTAACTTACCTTTTCTTATACTGGATATATTTAAACATTTCTGATGTTTATATATACTGTATTTTTGGGTATAGAAAATGTAAGTTTCCATTGCTTTCGGTGTTGTGCGGTGTGTATTGTGTACGCCTGCTAGAGTTCGCCGGCTTAGGCCACCACGATCTTTCCGTGATCACGGCCTTGCACTTCTAGGCCACCATGGTTGCCTTTCATGGAGTCCGGCCCTTCTCTTGAGGTCGTTCACCTCTTACTCCGTACTACGCCTACGATAGCTTCTCAGAACCGAGTCGCTATTTCGTCTTTTTTGTCTCAATTATTTTTACGAATATAATTGTGTTTTAACTTTTCAGCTCAGGGCTCACGTCCCTTCGGGGGTCGGTGATCCTTAGAACATTCAAAGTCAGTTGCATAATTATCATGTTATAATTCTGTTTTGTCAACTTTCGTCTCCCCCCCCTCACCTGGGCATGCCGGGTGGGGGAGGGGGGGCGCATACCTTCTTTCGTTCTTATGTTCTTTCCCTCGAGATTTCTCTGCGGAGTTTCACCCGGGGGAATTTCCTGTTAAATAATTATTCTGTGTTATTTTCCAGTTTAGGATGCTGTTTCTTCGTGCCTGTTGTGTGTGCCTTCGAAACAGAGCTGTCCTGTTTATGCTGGGCATTCGTCAGGGGCGTTCCCTTCTCTTATAGGTTCCCCCGTGATTATTGCCAGCTCTTTTTTGCATCCTAGAACGATAAGGAGGTTCGCCTCCAGGGTAGTTAGTTAACTTCCCTTTTACTTTTCCTTGGTCCTTGGCGGTTATGCTCTTGGGGCTGAGCGACTGCTCTTGCGACTTGCTCAAGGGGCTGAGCGGTTGCAAGGCTAGACCATGGTACTAGCGACTATGCTCTCGGGGCGGAGCGGTCGCTTCTGTAGCTACGCTCAAGGGGCTGAGCAGCTGCAGGATCAGTCCGGCCCTCTCTCGTTCGCGAGGGAGGCTGCACTAAGGGCTGAGAGGACACTCACAGAGACTGGTCTTCGGAGGATTGTTCCTGTTTACGTCTGCTGATCTCACGGCCTTTTGGAGGTCCTTCACGTCTCTTCTACGAAGTGCTCACCTCTCTCGTTCGCGAGAGAGACCACGCATAGAGACTCCTCTTCGGAGGATTGTTCCTGCCAACAGCTTGCTGTTCAGTCACTAGCACTTCGGTGTTAGTGTCATGGAAACTTCGGTTTCTCTTTTTCCCTGACCCTGCGTGGTCTCGGATCTTAGTTACGCAGTTCCCTCGGGCTCTCGTAACTTTAGTCACTTCTACGCTTCGGTGTTTAGTGATGGAGAAACTTCGGTTTCTCGTTGCATTGTCCCTTTGGGGTCTTGCAACTATCCCCTCGGGGCCTCACTACTCAGGCTACGTTAGACCCTTGGTCTCTCATCCCTCAGTGTTCCTGTTGCCTGCTGTATCCGTTCCTGACTGCAGACGCGCCTTGGGCGCCCACTCCCCCGTTATCTAACGGGCTCCTCCCTTCGGGGCAGGAGAGACTTTCTCACACCTTGAGTAAGTCCCTTAAGTGCCAGGTATCACCTGCGCGCCAATGTTCCCTTACGCGCTAGCGCTCGTCTGCTGTTCCTGCTGTTCCAGCTGTTCCTGAGACTGCCTTAGAGATTACCTGTTCCAGTATCCAGTTAGGCTGCTACCAACGTTCCCGGCGCATTTACGCACATCGTTGGGGTTCCTGAGTTATCGCACTGGCGCTCACCAGCAGTTCAGCCTTCGGTGTCTCTAAGTCTCTTCTACGAAAGCCACCTCTCCCATTCGCGGGAAAGATACCTCACAGAGACCACTCCTCGGAGTATTTAGCAGTCCTTCAGTTGATCGTCGGCACTGAAGTAGACCTCCTGGTCCTCTTCAGGGGATGCTCTCCCTTTTAGGGACACATCCCAGTTCCTGATCTACGAGTTAGCGATCCTTCAACCATTTCCGACGATCTTCTGTTGTGCAGGAGCCTACGATCTTCACTCACGCATAAGCGCTGAAGACCGCCCGCGTGCGGGATTATTTCCCGCCCGCGACCTCGCGGTCGTCGACGGTTTAGCCGACGATCTTCTGTTCGCACTAACGCGTAAGCGTTGATGATCGCCCGCGTGCGGGATGGTTTCCCGCGCGCGATCTTGCGATCGTCGACGATCGTTAGCTGACGATCTTCTGTTCGCGCTAACGCGAAAGCGTTGATGATCGCCCGCGTGCGGGATGGTTTCCTGCGCGCGATCTCGCGTTTGTCGAAGGTCGTTAGCCGACTATCTTCTGTTCGCTCTAACGCGTAAGCGTTGATGATCGCCCGCGCGCGGGATAGTTTCCCGTGCGCGACCTTCAAGGCCCTTCCGCTCGCGATCGTCATCCCTGCAACGGTCGTTAGCCGGTGATCTTCGGATCCAGCGCTAGGCGCGCAAGCGCTGGCGATCTTCTTAGTGTACGTAAGCGCCGAGAATCGATCTGTGCGCGGGATGGTTTCCCGCTCGCAGTTTTCCGCACGCGATGATCAACGGCCGTTAACCGGTGATCTTCGGATCTGGCGGTAAGCGGAAGCGCCGACGATCTTCTTAGTACGCTTAGGTTCCGATGATCGTTCTGTGCGCGGGATGGTTTCCCGCGCACGACAACGAGGCCATCCGCACGCGGTTCTCCGAACGCGATCGTCGACGGCCGTTCGCCGCCGATCTTCGGATTCGACGCTAGGCGCGAGCGCTGACGATCTTCACAGTACGCGTGAGCGGCGAAGATCGTTCCGTTCGCGGGATAGTTTCCCGCGAGCGACCATTGAGGCTCACGCAATCATCGCACGGATCGCGCGATCGTCGTAGATCATCCGCGCGCGGGCACCGAGGTTCCCGCTCGTGATCGCCGACTATCTTCTCTCGCGCGCGAGCTCCGACAATCGTCGCTTACGCGTGAGCGTCGGAGATCGTCCGGGCTCGTGCGAATCGCCGATGATCGCCTTACTTAGTTGGAGATCTTTCGCACGCGGGCACTATGAGTCCCCGCCCACTGTCTCCTACGGTTTTCTCTCGCGCTAGCGCCGACGATCTTCGTTCTCACGTAAGCACCGAAGATCGTCAGCGTTTCTTCTGCGTTATTTTTCCGCCCGTGGGATGGTTCCCCACATGCAATCGCCGTCGGCGCTAGCACCGGCGATCTTTTTTCGCCGAGATCGTTCGCGCTTGGGATGGTTTCCCTCGCCCACGATCTTTCACGCGCAAGCGCCAGCGATTTTCATACGCGTGGAGACGCGGGGATCGTTCACGCGGTCACCGATACGCCCACGCTCACGCGGGCATGCAGGCGCGGTTATCTGCTACGCATGCTTTATTCACGCGCTACCCAGATCTGTGCTTTTCGCGCGATCGTCAGCGTGATCGGCGCACCGTTCTCAAACACGACCGCGCCCTGTTTACATCAGGGCTTATGACAGTCAGGCCACCTCCGCGTTTCCCTCCCCCGCAGCGCAGAGAAGCACCCTCTCCGAAGGGGGGGGAGGTTTCCGGACAGGTCAAAGGTCTCTTCTCCCTTCACTGCAGTTTCTCTACGGGCAAACCCTCATGTGTCACCTCCCTCAGAGGATCGAATGATCCTCTTCCCTCCAGAGGGACTCCCTGTCAGCGCGAGGATTGGTCGGCATCCCTGGTGGGATGCCATCGTCAGGGCGCTCAAACAGGCGATGAGCCTGTGCCTTCTGACTGGGGTCACTGATCAGTAGCAGCTTCCTCTCCCCCTGAAGGGGGTGAGAGGAATCCCTGGTATGGACTATCCTGTCCCTTCGCGAGTCCTTACGCAGGCGATGACCCCTCCTCAGTCTCCATCTCCCCTCCCTCGCGGATGAGCTTTGCCCATCCCAGGAGGGTCGGAAGACCCGGTCCTCTCTCCCTTCACTCCATAGGGAGAATCTCCGCCTCTCCCTGAGGGTCCTATGGTGCGGAGGGGGCGAAGCCTTACATCCTTCATCGCTGGGGTCCTGTTTCCCTCCTAGGAGGGATCCTGAGGCCCTGTCTTCCGCAAGGATCCGACAGGATCCAGTTGGACCCTTGGGGCATGTCTACGAGTCTCCCAGGAAGAGCCTCCGGGAATGGGAGACCTTGCTGCCAGTCCATCAGGAGGGTGAGCTCCAGGGGTCAAAACTTGCGTTCTGGCAGGTTCTGGCCCTCAGGAGAAACCTCAAGGGGATCCCAGATTCAGAGATTCCTCTTCGGTAAGGGAAGGATTCGGTCCTGGATCGAGTTCTACTCACCCAAGGGGTTCCTTACGCCAGTGCAGCTTGCCCTGGTCTCAGGGAATGGAGAGCGCCAGAGACTAGGCCAAGGGCCAGCTCTCCGAGCTTGTCTCCTTCAACAGTCCCGTTTGGTTTCGAGCCCCTCCCTCCTCCCTGGGTAGGGATCGGTGAGGGGACGGGTCCTCCTGGCGGAAGTCCAGTCCATGTCGGAGAGGCGCCCCCTCCAAGAGGTGGCCAACGGGTTTCGAGGCCTCCGTAGTCGCCTCCTTCCCTCCTCGACTCTGTACAGGGTTGTCAAACAGTCTCTGTTCAGCATAGCGACAGCAGACACGGTCAGCTTTGCGGTGAGACCACAAGTCTTCATGGGTACACTGGTCCGGTAGGTCTCGTACTTCCGGTCCTGGTTCACCCATCTTCAAGGAAGTACATTGGAGTCCGCCTGGAAGGTGTGTATACCAGTTCAAGGGCTGTGCTTCGGCCTCTCCACGGCACCTCAACAGTTCTCCGATACTTCCTCTCGGATCTCTTCACAGGCGCTCAGCATCGGCATCCAGCCACTCTGTTCCTGGGTGGCTGGCCGATCCTGGCAGACTCGAAGACTTCCCTTCTTCGTCATCGGGACATGCTCCTCGGACTTTACCAAGTTCTAAAGATCATGGTGGTCCTCGAGGAGTCCTCCCCGCAGCCCTCTCAGAGTCTGGTATACCGAGCCTGCTCTTAGGCCTTCCCTTCCCTTCAGACGTCAGGGTACCAAGGCAGAGGAAGGTCGCGAGACCTTTCCTCACGCGAGAAGACCCTCCAACCCAAGGTTGTTACGTCTCCCCTCCCTGGCTCGTCTGGTTTCCACAGTCGCCCCAGGTTGAGTTCTCTTCAGTGGCGACTCAGGGCGCGGGGGAGTCGGGGGCGCGTCTCCCCAGACGCCGAGACCCCTAGGGGACAACCGGTACAGACGAACCCATAGGGGTGGGAAGCTGATGAGGGCTTACAAGAGGGAGTGGTCCTTCTCGTCCTTCCCCCTAACTTGATGCTGTTTTCGGACAAGTCAAAGAAAAGGGGGGTCCCATGTTCTGATCCACGGGTCCTCAGGCCGGGGGTCAGAACCAGGAAGAACCTTCTCTGGTCCTACTAGAGACGGAAACTGTGTTTCTGGCTCTTCAGTAGCTCCACCTAGCCTGGCGGGCTACTCTGTGGTTATGAGGATCAACAACACCACAGTGATGGTTTTCTGCCCCAGACAAGGAGGTACTTTTCAGTACAACCATCCCATCCTGCAGTAGAGATACCGGGATGGTCCGAGTCCCCCTCGGTCTCCTTGGCAGCTCGCTTGATTCCAGGCAAAGGAATGGGCTCACCGACAATCTGAGCAGTGTGTCACGGACACCACATTCCGAGTGGTCTTTGGATCCTCAAGTAGCCTACAAGTCCTGCCTCGGTGGGGCTCCCTCGGTGGACCGGTTCGCTACAGCACTGAGCGGCAAGCTCCCGCTGTACTGCTCCCCGGTCACGGATCCCAAGGCCCTCTGGTAGGAGGCCTTCCAGCAACGGTGGGACACCATCAATGTGTTGCCTCCGTAGCTTGCTCCTCTTCCCGCCGGGAGTCTATCCAGCACCTCCTCAAAGAGAGAGGATTTTCGCAACAAGTGGCGAAAAGGAGGCCTGAACACCTGCGCAAGTCTTTCGCAAGTAATCTCCCAGGCGATAGGGCGAGTTTCTGTAACCGGTGTCGGGGAGGGGGCATCCCTCCACACGTTGCCGCTTCCAGCATAGCGGAGCCCCTAGTGGGATTGTGGGATAAGTGTGCCTTTCAGTTTCGACTGAAAGGCTATCCCTCAGCCTTAAGGCTTGCCTCCTAGCTCTAGGGACAAACATTTCTCCCCCCGCTGGAACTCTTCCTTCGTATGCGAAGCCTTGCCCTCTCCTGCCCTCAGTCGAAGGTGAGACCTCCTCCTTGGAACGTGGTTCGAGTCCTCGAGTCTCTAAAGAGACCCCCCCTGACGAACCACTACGTAGTCCCCAGACCACCACCTTTCTGGGTAGACAGTGTTCCTGCTAGCCTATCTTCAGTCAAGCGAGTCACATGGTCTCTCTTACGACTTCGCCCATTCAGGGGGTTAGGGGCAGACAACTTCAGGTTCTTCCCTGAGGTTTGTTGCCGAGACTCAGAATCCTGGGGTGCCGGACCCGCTTCGACTCCTTCCAGGGCTCGGGTCTCCGTCCGGTAGCAGATGACTCAGACCATCTCCTACCTTGCCGGTAGGGAGTCCGAGCTGGTGTCTTCAGAGAACAGCTGCAGTTCGTCTCCAGGTCCAAGTCTAGTTCGTGGATCCTGGGTAACGAGGAGAAGGGTCTCCAGGAATACCATCTCGGCCTGGATTCGCAGGATGCTACACCCTGCCTTGAATCTTGACCCTTCTCTGTCGCATCGCCCTAGAACCCATGATGTCAGGGGCTTAGATATGTCCCTACCCTTCATGGAGCATCTTCAGTGACGCAGGTCCTGCAAGCGGGGATGTTGAAGCCTCAGACCTTCTTCTCAGCCCCTTACCTGCAAGACATGACCCACAGGAGGCTCGATACGTTTCTATCGGTCCTGTGGTGGCTTCACAACAGCTGGTCTGAACCTCAGGCTCCTTGATGGACAAGTGGCAGAAGGTTGAGGGCATTGTTACTTGGTGTTAGTCTGCATGAATGAAAAGATCTGTCTGGCCCTTATTGTTTTCTTTATCCTCTCCTCCCACGGAGAAAGCAGCATCCTGGGTTCTCTGCACAGCTGACCTCAAACCACTGCAGGTAAACCATGCTTCCTTGTGTTCCTAGTATTATGTGTAATACTGTCATGTCCCCATACCCTGACGAGGTGGTATTGGGAGAGTCCTAGCCTGGATTTCCTTCTGAGGGACTCCAGGGCAACTGCCTGGGACAAGTCACTTTTCACCTTCGCACACACCTTATGTAGGCCGCGGCAGTTTCACAACCGCCAGCGAGGAGCAGGGATTCCCTATTGTCCGAGTACTTGATCACTCGAATATGGAATCCCCGGGCAAGCCAAAGCCAGTATGGCCGGGACTTACCACCCTTCCTAAGGGTTAAGTCACCCCATGTAAATAGCGTGGTTTGTATTCAGTTACGGAACAAATGACAAATTCGTAGATAATCTGTATTTTTCCTAACGATACAAACCTAGTTATTTACAGTTTTGTGCCCGCCAGCCCTGTCCCCCAGATAAGTCCTACCTCTAAGTAAAGTGGAGTATTCTCCGGTGTGTGTGAGGGGGAGGGGTAGCTAGCTACCCCCCCGCTAACTAGCGGTGGGGTAGGAAACCCTCGTTAAAACTTTATGGCTCGTCATCGGCTGCGCCGAAGTAATCACCCCATATAAATAGCTAGGTTTGTATCGTTAGGAAAAATACAAATTATCTACGAATTTGTCATTTTTATTTATTGTTATTCTGATTCAAGTTCTCTTTAACCTGCTTCCTATTTTCATTTATTGTTATCCTGATTCAAGTTATCTTTGACCTGCCTTCCATTTTCACTTATTGTTATCCTGATACAATTTCCCTTGGACCTGCAGTTATTATTTTGATACTAGTTTTCTTGGACCTGCCTCCCATTTTCACTTATTGTTTTCATTTGATACAGACAACTACCGTTCCCATGTTTTTCCAATTTATTTGATAGTCTGCTATTCCTTTTTTTCTATGAATCTGCCCTGATGTTCATATTGCTTCTTTAGAGGTTTGGTTTATCGACATTTACCGCTAAAATTAAGAAAATTTCCCCTATTGCCTTTAAATAGACACATGGTTCTAATAAATTAATGACACTGGTGGTTAATGGCAATAAGTGAAGCTGTTACATGCCAGGGGTTTAATTATTTCAGTTTCCTGGTCCATCGGTTTGGCAAATTCTGATCTCCAGATTGTGGTAAGTTTTAGTGTGTGTTTTAAGATATCTTCCTCTGGAATTATTAGTTATCAATGCCCATGTACAGTACTGCACTGTGATTTAAAACAACTGTTTTGAGAGCAAATGACTTACTCTTCCTCTCACGGAAAGGTATTTTTCAATATTAATCTTACCCGATAATCATGTAGCTGTCAACTCCGTTGCCCGACAGAAATCTACGGACGGGATACGCCAGCGATCGCTATACAAGAGGGGGGTGTACTCACCAGCGCCATCTGTGGTCAGGTACTGCAGTACTTCTTGTCAACACCACCTCAATTTTTCCTCTGTCGTGCCGCCGGCAAGACCTACATGGATACGCTGTTGATTTTGGAGTCTTTGTTCACGGTTTTGGTGAAGTATTGCTCTGAAATTTAGCCTTCGCTATACAGGAAGCTTTTCCCTTAGCTTAGATAGCTTTTGGATTTATATTGATTAATGGTATAACGATCTTTGCTTTAATTTGGAAACCCCCCTTGACTGTTCTCTAATTCAAGATGTCCGACCACTCTCAAGCTCCTAGACAAAGGCGATGTAGTGTTAGGACTTGTAGTAGGCGTCTTCCGAAGGCCTCGGTTGATCCTCACACCGTTTGTTCCGACTGTAGGGGAAAATCCTGTCAGTTGGAAGATCGATGTGAGGAATGTGCCGGGCTTTCGGAATTCGATTTTAATGAATTCCTCAAGTATACGGCTAAGTTAGAGAGGGAGAGAGTTAGGAGGAGTTCTTCTCGCTCTTTGGTTTATTCCTCCCCCCATGATCCTCAACCTTTTCCTTCCCCTGTAGTGGTGACCCCCGAACCTATTACGAGTGCTCAGCCTGATATGTCGGATATGTTACGTGCCATTCAGGCTTTAGGTGATAAGGTGGAGTCTTTAGTGAGTGACCACAATCTTCTCTTGGCAGATGTCAAGGAACTTAAAGTGAAAAGTGCAGTGGGAAGTGGTAGTGCCAGTGCTGTGCCTAGTGTCAGTGTCAGTGTTGCGCATGAGGATACTTCTGTGCGTGCCAGTCGTCCTCCCAGTCCGGGACCTCTTGCAAGCTCCCAAGCCCAGGGGAGAAGCAATGTCGAAGGGCAAAAGGGTTCGGCAGGCCTTGATCGGCGCACAGTTGTATCCTCAGTGGTTGCGGGCGTATCTTATAGAGATCGTCACTTCCACTCCCAGACGATTGAGCCCTTAAATTCCTCGTCTGCGGAAGAAGTTTCCGGGAGGAATCGCTAGACCCAGGTCTCAAGGCCTCTTAAGCGTAAGGTCCAGACCGAGCGAGTCCAACAGCCCAGGTGTAGCCACTGGGCCAGTTCGGACTCGCCGCAGTCATCTGATGGCTGCACGCCTCCTAAGAGAGGTAAAGCGATGCCTCAACAGGCCTCTGCTCCAACTTCTGTTGATCCCAAGTTGGCTATGCTGCAGACAATGCAGTCGCAGCTTGCGGTGTTGATGCAGGAGTTTCAGGCAGAGAAGGTTAGCACACCTCCTCCTGCGAGCGCTCCTCCACCTCTGCGCAGTCCACCCTGCCAGACGTATGATGTTGAGGCTCCTCCTGCCTCCATGCGTGAGCTGCCGCATTGGGAGTTGCCAGATACCAGCGCTATGCAGCAACCTCCACTTTCCTTGAGGCAGGAGCCTCTTGCTATGCGGCAACCTCCTCAACCCTTGAGGCAGGAGCCTCATGCTTTGCAGCAACCTCCTCTACCCTTGAGGCAGGAGCCTCATGCGTTGCGGCAACCTCCTCCATCCTCGAGGCAGCAACCTCATGCGTTGCAGCAACCTCCACCATCCTTGAGGCAGCAGCCTCAACTCTTGCGGCAACCACCTCAACTCTTGAGGCAAGAACCTCAACTCTTGAGGCGAGAACCTCAACTCTTGAGGCAAGAACCTCAACTCTTGAGGCAAGAACCTCAACTCTTGAGGCAAGAACCTCAACTCTTGAGGCAAGAACCTCAACTCTTGAGGCAAGAGCCTCTCTCTGCGCAGCCACCTCCTCAACCCTTGAGGCAGGCGCAACTCTTGAGGCAGGAACCTCATGCTATGAGGCAGCCGCCTCAACGCATGCAGCAACCGCATTCTTCGCAGCATGAGCCTCTTCCCATTCAACATGAACCGCATACTATGCAGCATGAGCCTCATGCCTTACAGCATTCGCTTCTCACCACGCTTGCTCCTCAGACCTCCGCAGAACCTCCTTCATCCCAGCCTCATGACTTTGTCATTGCCAGCCCTCATCCTCTTCAGCAGAGACTTGATGATGAATCCGCAAGTGCGCATGCACCCGTTCTTCAGGATTCAGCCATTCAGCATACCGCTTTATCGTTACCTCTCGCTTCTCAACCCTCAGGTGATGAGGTTTCTGAGGATGAAGCTGCTCACCTGGATGATCCTTCTTCTGATGTGGAGGAACCCAAGTCGTTACCACCTTCCATAGACTTTCGTAAGGTCCTGACTCTGTTCAGAGAGTTATACCCTGAACACTTTGTTTCTGCAACCCCTCGTTCTCCTCCTTCCGAGTTTTCTCTAGGCATGCAGCCTATTAAGTCTGCCTACACTAAGCTTGTCTTCGCTAGATCATCAAAGAGAGCTTTGAGGATTTTAGGGGATTGGTTGCAGTCCAAGCAGCAACTGGGAAGGACGTCTTTTATGTTTCCTCCTCCTAAGCTGACTTCTAAGTCGGGCGTCTGGTATGCCACGGGAGAGGAACCAGGCTTGGGGGTCCCTGCCTCTGCCCAGGCTGACTTCTCAAGTTTGGTTGACTCTCCCCATAGGTCGGCTATGAGACGCTTCTTGAAGGGAGTCTTTCGCGCCTTTGAAATTTTTAATTTCCTCGACTGGTGCCTGGGGGCCTTGAGCAAGAAGACTGCCCCTTCTGACAAAGACTCGGCCATGCTGATCATGTCCTGTATGGACAAAGCAATTCGCGATGGTTCTGGCGAACTTGCTTCTATTTTTGTCTCAGGAGTCCTCAAGAAAAGGGAACATCTTTGCTCCTACCTTTCTACTGGTATCACCTCTTGCCAGAGGTCACAGTTACTGTTTGCTCCTCTCTCCAAGTTCCTGTTTCCGGAGGAGCTAATCAAAGAGATGGCTGCGGCTCTTATCCAGAAGGATACGCATGATCTCATGGCCTCTTCAGCACGTAAGGCTAAAATTGTACCTTCAGTACCGAGAACTTACCGCACCCCGGTGGCTGATACACCTGCTACCAGATTTATTCCGCCCTTTCGTGGCAGAGCCCCCAGCCGAGGAAGTTACCGCCCAGACGGTCACAGGGGCAAGTCCAAGAAAGGTGCCAAGTCCACGAAAAGCAAGCATTGACTTTCCTCCTCTCCAGACAGCTGTAGGAGCCAGACTCAAGACCTTCTGGCAAGCCTGGGAAAGAAGAGGTGCAGACGCTCAGTCTGTCAAGTGGCTAAGGGAGGGTTACAGAATTCCGTTCTGCCGCAATCCCCCTCTGACCACTTCTCCCATCAACCTCTCTCCCAACTACAAGTAAAAGGACAAGAGGCTAGCGTTACATCAAGAGGTGTCGCTCCTGTTACAGAAGGAGGCAGTGGTGATAGTCCGGGATCATCAATCCCCGGGCTTTTACAACCGTCTCTTCCTGGTGGCCAAGAAGACAGGAGGTTGGAGACCGGTGCTGGACGTCAGTGCGCTCAATGCTTATGTCACCAAGCAGACGTTCACAATGGAGACGACGAAGTCGGTCCTAGCAGCGGTCAGGCAGGAGGACTGGATGGTCTCGTTGGATCTGAAAGACGCCTACTTTCACGTTCCCATCCATCCAGACTCCCAACCTTTTCTGAGATTCGTCTTTGGAGAGGTTGTGTACCAATTCCAAGCCCTGTGTTTTGGCCTAAGCACGGCACCTCTGGTGTTTACGCGACTGATGAGGAATATTGCGAAATTCCTTCACTTGGCGGACATCAGAGCCTCCCTTTATTTAGACGACTGGCTTTTAAGAGCCCCCACAAGTCGTCGCTGTCTGGAGAGTCTCAGATGGACTTTGGATTTGACCAAGGAACTGGGTCTATTGGTCAATTTAGAGAAGTCCCAGCTTGTTCCTTCCCAAACCATCGTTTACCTGGGAATGGAGATTCAGAGTCAAGCTTTTCGGGCTTTTCCGTCGGCCCCAAGAATCAACCAAGCCCTAGAGTGCATCCTGAGCATGCTGAAGAAGAACAGATGCTCGGTGAGACAGTGGATGAGTCTAACAGGGACTCTGTCATCGTTAGCCCTGTTCATCGAGTTAGGGAGACTCCACCTCCGCCCCCTTCAGTACCATCTAGCAGCTCACTGGGACAAGGATATGACGCTCGAGGCGGTCTCTATTCCTGTTTCCAAAGAGATGAGGGCTACTCTAATGTGGTGGAAGAGCAACATCCTTCTCAAGGAGGGTCTCTCTTTAGCTGTTCAGAACCCCGATCTTCATCTCTACTCGGACGCATCAGACTCGGGCTGGGGCGCGACCTTGGACGGACAGGAATGCTCGGGGACATGGAACCAGGAACAGGAAACGCTTCACATCAATTGCAAGGAGTTGTTGGCAGTCCATCTGGCCTTAATGAACTTCAAGTCCCTCCTGCTAAACAAGGTGGTGGAGGTGAACTCCGACAACACCACAGCCTTGGCGTACATCTCCAAGCAGGGAGGGACTCATTCGAAGAAGCTGTTCGAGATAGCAAGGGACCTCCTCATTTGGTCAAGAAGTCGAAAGCTCACGCTGGTAACGAGGTTCATTCAGGGCAATATGAATGTCTCGGCAGATCGCCTCAGCAGGAAGGGTCAAGTCATTCCCACAGAATGGACCCTTCACAGGAACGTGTGCAGCAGACTTTGGGCCTTGTGGGGTCAGCCAACGATAGATCTGTTCGCTACCTCGATGACCAAGAGGCTCCCATTGTACTGTTCCCCGATCCCAGACCCGGCAGCAGTTCACGTGGATGCTTTTCTGCTGGATTGGTCCCACCTCGATCTGTATGCATTCCCGCCGTTCAAGATCATCAACAGGGTTCTTCAGAAGTTCGTCTCTCACGAAGGGACACGGCTGACGTTGGTTGCTCCCCTTTGGCCTGCAAGAGAATGGTTCACAGAGGTACTGCAATGGCTGGTCGACGTTCCCAGGACTCTCCCTCTAAGAGTGGACCTTCTACGTCAACCTCACGTAAAGAAGGTACACCCAAGCCTCCACGCTCTTCGTCTGACTGCCTTCAGACTATCGAAAGACTCTCTAGAGCTAGAGGCTTTTCGAAGGAGGCAGCCAGAGCGATTGCCAGAGCAAGGAGGATATCCACTCGCAGAGTCTATCAATCCAAGTGGGAAGTCTTCCGAAGCTGGTGCAGAGCCAATGCAGTTTCCTCTACCAGTACCACTGTAACCCAAGTTGCTGACTTCCTGTTACATCTTAGGAATGTTAGATCTCTTTCGGCTCCTACGATCAAGGGGTACAGAAGTATGTTGGCAGCAGTTTTCCGCCACAGAGGCTTGGATCTTTCCTCCAACAAAGATCTGCAGGACATCCTTAGGTCTTTTGAGACCTCTAAAGAACGTCGCTTGTCCACTCCAGGCTGGAATCTAGACGTGGTCCTAAGGTTCCTTATGTCACCTAGATTTGAACCTCTCCAGTCAGCCTCTTTCAAAGACCTTACTCTCAAAACTCTTTTCCTCGTCTGCCTTGCAACAGCCAAAAGAGTTAGTGAGGTTCACGCCTTCAGCAGGAACATAGGATTCACATCTGAAACAGCTACATGTTCCTTACAGCTCGGTTTTTTGGCAAAAAATGAACTTCCTTCACGTCCTTGGCCTAGATCGTTCGAAATTCCTAGCCTTTCCAACATGGTGGGTAACGAACTGGAGAGAGTTCATTGCCCTGTCAGAGCTCTAAAGTACTATCTTAAAAGGTCAAAACCTTTACGAGGGCAATCAGAGGCCTTATGGTGTGCCATTAAGAAACCTTCGATGCCTATGTCTAAGAACGCAGTTTCTTATTACATAAGGCTTCTGATTAGAGAAGCTCATTCTCACATGAAGGATGAAGACCTTGCTTTGCTGAAGGTAAGGACACACGAAGTGAGAGCTGTGGCTACTTCAGTGGCCTTCAAACAGAACCGTTCTCTGCAGAGTATTATGGATGCAACCTATTGGAGGAGCAAGTCAGTGTTTGCATCATTCTATCTCAAAGATGTCCAGTCTCTTTACGAGAACTGCTACACCCTGGGACCATTCGTAGCAGCGAGTGCAGTAGTAGGTGAGGGCTCAACCACTACATTCCCTTAATCCCATAACCTTTTTAACCTTTCTCTTGAATGCTTTTATTGTTGTTTTGGGTTGTTACGGTGGGCTAAGAAGCCTTCCGCATCCTTGTTGATTTGGCGGGTGGTCAATTCTTTCTTGAGAAGCGCCTAGGTTAGAGGTTGTGTTGAGGTCCTTTA
The DNA here is from genome assembly GCF_036898095.1 of Palaemon carinicauda. NCBI lineage: Eukaryota > Metazoa > Arthropoda > Malacostraca > Decapoda > Palaemonidae > Palaemon > Palaemon carinicauda. The sequence goes on from NC_090751.1 coordinate 8,516,290, forward strand.
GTATGGGTTGCAGCCCTTTATACTTCAGCACCTAAGAGTTGTTCAGCCTCCTAAGAGGACCGCTGTGCTCAGTAAGGAAGACGTACTTATTAAAGGCAGAGTAATGGTTCAAGTCGACTTCCTTACCAGGTACTTATAATTTCATTTGTTATTTTGAATAACTGATAAAAATGAAATACGGGATACTTAGCTTCTTGATTAACATGTACACTGGTTTTCACCCACCCCCCTGGGTGTGAATCAGCTACATGATTATCGGGTAAGATTAATATTGAAAAATGTTATTTTCATTAGTAAAATAAATTTTTGAATATACTTACCCGATAATCATGATTTAATTGACCCACCCTTCTTCCCCATAGAGAACCAGTGGACCGAGGAAAAAATTGAGGTGGTGTTGACAAGAAGTACTGCAGTACCTGACCACAGATGGCGCTGGTGAGTACACCCCCCTCTTGTATAGCGATCGCTGGCGTATCCCGTCCGTAGATTTCTGTCGGGCAACGGAGTTGACAGCTACATGATTATCAGGTAAGTATATTCAAAAATTTATTTTACTAATGAAAATAACATTTTTCAAATTCAAATTGCAAAATTAAATTTGCTTATAGTTCAATGAGAAATCTAGAGAAGACTAAGCTAATTGGTTATACTGGTGATGATGACTATAATGACTCGCCAGCACCATTCTCTAATACTGTACAGCACTTAACCAGCAAAAGTTTGATAGTGATAAGCTTCTAAAGCTCTCACCTTATCAGCACCCTTTTTTAAATTTCCGAAGGCCATTGAGTCTTCACTAAAGGCAGTACTTCAATTTTGATCTTATTAGTCCAGTTGCTAACTCTAACCTGACTTCTTAAGTTGGATCTAGTGTTAATAGTTTTATACTCAGTAAGGGTTCTGATGGTTCCCTGCACCTTACAGAGTCAAGATTCTCTCACAGTCTCAAATTCTGTATATACTTTGGACCCTTCTGCTGCTAAATCCTTTCATTCCAACAATAGTTGTCACTATTTAAGACAACTAGATTGCGAGGCAGAGGATTTGGTTGGTAGTCTGGATCCTAATATCTCTCCACTCGTTAAAGTAATTACCGTATTTTCTACCCCATTTCAGGACCTGTGGTACATGTAGAAAAAATGGTTAAAGTAGTTAATCAGAAGGATACCAAAAATCAAACTGATGCTTTGAGGTCTTTTTTTGAGAAATACCCAAGTTTCTGGCTTTAAACCAGCATCTTCAACTTCCTTAGAGTTGTCGCTAAAGAGTTCCTTTTGTACCAGTGATAGTCAGGATTCCTCTCTAGTAAACATTTCAAAAGTTGTCAAATGGACTAGATCTTATTGAAGAATGGTATGATGGTCCTTTCAGGAGAATTCCAGGAGAAAGATTTTCCCACTTATATCACGTTTGGTAAAGCCTTCATGCCAATCCATGTATGGTAGCTGCAGAGATGGTTACCGGATTTCTCTGACCTCAAATCATCCCTTGTCTCAAAGAAGCCAGTTCCGTATTTGAATTATCTTACAGATAAAGCAAGGGTAGGAGAGACCCTTTGGATATGGTAAGCAACTCTTCAAGAAGGTCACTCTCAAATCAATCCATTCTCCTCTAGTCCTGGGTAGTGCTATAGACTCTTTACCATGGTCTTCAATGTCTTGGGTTAGACATTGGGCTATTTTCCCCGTTGGAGCCCTTGGGCTTATAGCATCCTGCTTTCCCAAATAGGGCTGAAGTTTAACTAGTATTAATAATAATAATAAAGGCTCAGATATTGCAACAAGAAATTGCGAACCATCTAGAAATGGATTTATGCATTTCATATGAAAATAAATTTCTTTGTCCAGTAACAGCTGTTCTCTATTATTTGGACAAAAATATAGACATTATAGGTAGTGTTCCTAGTTTGTTTAGTGGTATTAGTTACAAATTGTCCTGTGTCCAAAAAAGCAATGTCATTTCCTAATTAAAAGTTTGGACGCAGAAACTCACTATGAATTGGATTAAAATTTAATCATAGCTTTGAAGGTTAAGGTTCATAATACAGTATTAGAAGTACAGCTAAATCTCTTAATTTTTGCAGAAATCTTTAAAGAAAGAGTTTTAGCAGCAGCTCAGTGGCATACCAAGTCTGTGTTTGCTAAACATTATCTTGAAGAATCCTGTTTTACATATTGGGATTGCTGGGATCTAATTAAATGCTGTTGGGGTGATGTTGATAGGTAATTAGAAATTATTTGAATTTTATTTTATAGACAATCTTGATTTCTAAATTTCAAATATTTTCAGGAAAAGTCTCGAGTACCATATTTCAAACTGTATTTTGAGATGGTTTGCTACTATTAATCTTGAAGAGTTGAGACTTGAATTTTAATGCTTTATTTCTCTAAATGACCAACTTCTTTCTTTCACTGGTGTGCCAGAGTATGGAAGTCAGCAATATGAACATCAGGGAAGTTCATAGACATAAAATTAATTTGTTCCGTAACCGAAATACAAACCACGCTATTTAAATAGGGTATTACTTTCGGCGTAGCTAAAATGACGAGCCATTAGATTTTTAACGAGGGTTAACTACCCCCTCGCTAGTTAGCGGGGGGGTAGCTAGCTACCCCTCCCCCCTCACACATCGGTGAACTGATTCACTTCACTTTTGGCTCGGGTGATGGTCAGACGTGTCTGCTCTCACCCTCGCATTGACAGCCTTAATCTTTTTTGCTTTCTCTTTCAGTTTGTGTGTTTGGAAGTTGGCCTCTCTCCTTATCATGCGGAAATGCCCTGGTTTACCCGACTGCCCTTGTGGGACTTATATGTCGGCGGTTGAGACGGACCCTCACACCTTGTGTCCGTTCTGCAGAGATCAACGGTGTGATAAGGATAAAGTGTGCTGTGAGTGCAGGGAGTGGTCTACCTCCCAGTGGGAGAGGTTTTCCCGGCGATGGAAGAAGAAGTCTAAGACGGGATCTTTCTCCTTCAAGGGTTCCCTTGAAGAAGGAAAATTCCAAGGACTCTTCTTCCGTTGCCCGAACCTCCCGCTCGATCGGTCTCTCGTGAGAGGCTGTCGAGTGGTAGCGTAGGCCGTTCTTTTGTTGACCGACCTCGGGGTTCGGGAGAGGGAGTTGCCTCCCATAGCGAGGCAGCTCCTCCTCCTTCTCCGGGGGAGGATTTATCTATTTCTGCTTCTGTTTATAATGATGATTTATTGCAGCTTTGGGCTTCCTTGGGGCTTAAGGGTTCTCCCTCCAGGGAAGCCCTGTTTGACTTGATCCAGTTGGGCGTAGCTGTCAAACGGTCGCCAGTGATAGCGGAGGTTGACCCTCTGTCTATCGTCGACGTTGTTGTGGCAGAGGCTTCCGACGGGTCGGGTCAAACCCCTGCCTTGGGTGCTGATGTTGCTGAAGGCTCAGTTCCCCTCTCCAAACATCCTTCGAGGGAGGAGCTGAGTCCAACGGTCTCTCCTGCAGGTGATTCTTCCCCTCGGGGGAGTTCACTGACAGAGACTCCTCTTCGGAGGACCGACGATGGTGTTCCTGCTCCCAGAAGACGTATCCGTCGTAAGGCTCGCCCTCCTCTAAGCCGTAGAGGTCTTCCTTCTCCCCACAAGGTAGTTAGGAGGCGCCTCTTCGGCTCCTCGCCCTCGCCGTCCCCCGCAGAGAATCTGCCTTGTCGTGAGTCGACCGTTGCAGTCGCATCTTTTGACCTCTCTGCAGATCGTTCGCGATCTCCTACGCCTGCCAGACCTGCTGATACTCCTTCACTGTTCGTGGTAGCTGATGCGCATTGGGCGCCCTCGCACCCCGTTATCCACTGGGCACTGGTCCCTTCAGGGCAAAAGGGCTTGTTTTACAATGTGAGCAAGTCCCTTAAGTGCCAGGTTTTACCTGTGCGCCCACGTTCTCCTGCGCGACGCGCAAGCCTTCTCCTGTTCCTGCTGTTGCTGAGTGTCATCCTGTGCCGGAAACAACGCGCCAGTGATCTCCTATGGCAGAGTCGACATGTCAGCGCTCTCCTGCTCGTCATCGATCTCCTGCTCGCCATCGATCTCATGCTCGCCAGCGCGCTCCTACTCGCAAGTGCTCTCCTGCGCGTCAGCGATCTCCTGTACGCCAGCGATCTCCTGTACGCCAGCGATCTCCTGTACGCCAGCGATCTCCTCCTCGCCAGTGCACATCTGCGCTCCCTGATCCTGATACGCGCCCACAATCTCCTGCGCGCCCACGATCTCCAGCTCGCCAGCGAACTTCCCCTGCGCGCCATCGCTCGCCCGTGCGCCCACGATCTTCGGATCTGGGCGTAGGAAGGAAGCCTCATCCTTCTCCTTCTCGCCAGCGTTCACCTTCGCACCCACAGGTTCCAGGTCCCACTGTGCGCACTTCCAGAGGTGGACGGGATACGACGCGCCCACGAGCAGTCTCCTTCACGTGCTTCTAAGCCTGCTGATCCTGCGCCCCATCTGTCTTCTCCAGATCGCGCACCTGCACGCCAGCGATCTCCGGCGCGTCCATGCGCCCCATCGCCTGCGCGTCATCACTCTCCTGTACGCCCACGTGTCCATGAGTCTGCTCGCAGAAGATCACCTGCGCGCCCACACGCAACCTCACCTGTGCGCAGTCGCTCACCTGCTCGCCTGCGCTCCGTCGTTCGCCTACGCGCCGTCATTCTCCTGGTCGCCAGCACTCGCCTGCGTGCCCACGCGCACCATCACCCGCGCCTCCATCTCCGCGCGCACGCACGCACGCGCACGTGCGCGAATGTTCGCCCGTGCGCGAACATTCACCCCCACGCGAACCTGGGATTGTTGCATCGCGCGAGCCCAAGCGCGATTCCCTCCGGGTTTCGCAACGCGAGCTTCCTAGCGAGTCTTCTGGAGCTAGAGCAGTCAGGTCATCTTCACCCCCCCCCCCCCGCAAGCGCAGAACAGCGCGCTCGCAGGAGGAGGGGGGAGGTCTTCAGAGAGGTCTAGTCACCAATCTTCTTCCCTTTCATTTCAGGCAGGCCCTATGGTATCTACTCCGAAGGATCGCCCGATCCCCTTCCCTCCAGCGGGAGTCTCTTGACACTGCGTCTGTCAGTAAGCAGCCATGGTTTGGGTCCCTTATCAGAGCTGTCGTCCAGGCTGTTAAGCCTGCCTTCGCTGATTTGGGTCTCAAACCAACGGCAGCTCCGACCCCACTGAAGAGGAAGAGAGGAGTAGAGATCGTGGTGACTTCTCCCAGGGTCAAACTGGCTCCTAAGAAGTCCATAAGGAAGGCTCCTTACCCCCCACCGACGTTCTCTCCTTCTCCTGTGGACGAAGCTTTTCCGTCCTCAGGAAAACCTACCAAGGTGAGACCTTCTCCCACCGCACCAATGGGAGAGACCCCACCGCGAGTAGGAGAATCGTCCCGTGTTGGGGCGGAGAAGAGCCCTCAGACTTCGTTGCTGGAGTCCTGCATCCCTCCTAGAAGGGAACCCAAGGACTCGCAGACTATCCCGAAGTCTTCCAGGATTCGACCAGAGCCAGCGAGACCCCAGGAGAACATCCACCTGTCCCCCCAAGTAGAGCATCTGGGAACAGGAGACTTTGCTGCCAGTTCACCAGGAGGAGAGCAGCAAGATTCAGAACATGCCTTCTGGCAAGTCTTGACTCTGATGAGGCATCTCAACGGGTTCAAGGACCCGGAGATCGCCCCTCGTGAGGCCAAGGACACGGTCCTGGACCGAGTCTTTGGCACTCAGAAACCCACGAAAGGCCAGTGCGGCTTTTCCTTGGTTCCAAGGGGTGGATTGTGCCAGGGATAAGGTTGAGGGCCAGCTCTCCGAGCTCGCCTCCTCCAGCCGTTTCACTGCTGGCAACAAGGTCCTCCCACCTCCTCGTGTCCAACAAAGGAGGTATTTTGAGATCATGGAGGAGTCTTGTTTAGCTCTTCCACTCCACCACTCTGTGGAAGAGCTTTCCAGGGGAGTCTCTCTTGAGAGAGACTCCAGCCGGCAAGTGACATTTTCGGCAACAGAGATCCTGAGTCATCCTGAGTCATCCTGAGTCAGGAGAAGGTCGCAAAGTGTGCCATGCAGGCCACTTCATGGCTGGATGTCTGGCTGGGGTCTCTGGGCATCATGCTGCGATCCAAGGATCTGTCCAAGGAGAGCACCAGGAAGGCCTTGGAGACCTTCCTCCTTTCGGGCACGCGCACCATTGAGTTTCTGGCCCACCAAGTCTCGAACTTGTGGGCAAACTCGATCCTGAAGCGACGTGATGCGGTGACCGAGAGGTTCCACTCGAAGGTCCCAGCCGTGGATGTCTGCAAGCTCAGACACTTTTCCCTCCTGGGAAATAGTTTGTTTGAGCCCAAGGATGTGGAACAGGCAGCTGAGAGGTGGAGAAAGTCGAACCAGGATTCTCTTCTCCAAAGGGCTCTTACAACAAAGCCCTACAAACCTCCAGCACCTCAACAACCTCGCCAGTCCAAGACGACGAAACCGGCACCAGCAGCAAAGACGACGGTGTCCAAGCAGCAGCCCTTTCCTGTCAGAGACAAGAAGGGCAAAAAGTCCTCCAGGGGAGGCAAGAATCCTAGAGGGAGCGGCCGAGGCCGCAAACGCTAGGATTGGCAATCCCCCTGCATGTCCACCAGTGGGGGGATGCCTAAAAAGTTGCACATTCAGGTGGCAGTAACTCAGGGCCGATTCCTGGACGATCTCCGTGATCAGTCAGGGATATCGCGTCCCGTTCATAACATCTCTTCCTCCCCTGACAGCGGATCCAGTGTCGTTGATCTCCTATGCCATGGGATCGGCAAAGGGGCTAGCCCTACAGGCAGAAGTCGAGACCATGCTGAAGAAGGATGCTCTCTAGGAGGTCGTCGACGGCTCCCCAGGCTTCTTCAGTCAACTCTTTCTTGCAAAGAAGGCGTCTGGAGGCTGGAGACCAGTCATCGACCTCTCAGCTCTGAACAAGTTTGTCAAACAAACTCCGTTCAGCATGGAGACAGCAGACACGGTCAGACTTCCAGTGAGACCGCAAGACTTCATGTGTACACTGGATCTGAAGGACGCGTACTTCCAGATCCCAATCCATCCGTCTTCCAGGAAGTACTTAAGATTCAGCCTAGACAACAAGATCTACCAGTTCAAGGTGCTTTATTTCAGTCTCTCCACAGCACCCCAGGTATTCACCAGAGTGTTCACCCTGATCTCTTCGTGGGCACACAGGATCGGCATCCGTCTCCTCCGTTATCTGGATGACTGGCTGATCCTGGCAGACTCGGAATCAACCCTTCTTCGACACCGAGACAAGCTTCTGGGAATTGCCAAGATCTAGGGATCATGGTAAATCTCAAGAAGTCTTCTCTGCTTCCATCTCAACGACTGGTATATCTAGGCATGATATTGGACACCAATCTCCACAAAGCCTTTCCATCAGACGACAGGATAGCAAGGCTGAGGAGGGTCGCAGATCCTTTCCTCAGACGAGAAGAGCTTCCAGCCCAATCGTGGTTACGTCTCCTAGGTCACCTTTCCTCCTTGGCCCGTCTAGTTCCAAACTGCCGCCTCAGGATGAGATCCCTGCAATGGCGGCTCAAGTCCCGGTGGAATCAAGGCCACGATTCCCCGGACATTCTGGTCCCTATGGGTCCGGCGGAACGGACGGACCTTCAGTGGTGGGTGACCGACGGAAACCTCCGAAAGGGAGTGGATCTTCTCGTCCTCCCCCGGATTTGATGCTGTTCTCGGACACTTCAAAAGAAGGGTGGGGGCCCACGTTCTGAACCACAGGACCTCAGGCCTATGGTCAGAATCAGAAAAGTGCCTACACATAAATCTGCTAGAGATGAAGGCCATATATTGGGCACTTCAACAGTTCCAACAAACCCTGGCGGGTCACTCCGAGGTGGTGATGAGCGACAACACCACGGTAGGTACCTTTTCACAACAGCCATCCCATCTTGCAGTAGAGATACTGAGATGGACCGAAGTCCACTTGATTCCACTATCGACTCGCTTCATTCCGGTCAAAAGGAATGTGCTCGCCGACAGTCTGAGCAGAGCATCGCAGATAGTGAGTACCGAGTGGTCTTTGGATCCTCTAGTAGCCAACAAAGTCCTGACTTTGTGGGGTTCCCCGACGGTGGACCTGTTCGCGACAGCCTTGAACTTCAAGCTTCCGCTGCACTGTTCCCCAGTCCCGGACCCCAAGGCACTCTGGCAAGATGCCTTCCAACAACGGTGGGACAACATCGACGTTTACGCCTTCCCACCGTTCTGTCTGATGAGAAGGGTGCTCAACAAGACCAGAATATTGGTCAACCTGTCAATGACTCCAATAGCTCCGCTATGGCATCATGCAGAGTGGTTCCCGGACCTTCTGCAGCTCCTGACGGAACTCCCAAGAGAACTTTCTCCACGACACGAGCTACTCAAGCAACCACACTGCAACATCTTCCACAAAGCCGTAGCATCGCTTCGGCTTCACGCCTGGAGACTATCCAGCATCTCCTCACAGAGAGAGGCTTTTCACAACAAGTTGCGGAAAGGATGTCTCGGCACCTGCGAAAGTCATCCGCAGGGGTCTACCAGGCGAAGTGGAGAGTCTTCTGTGGTTGGTGTCGTGGAACGGGTATCTCTCCCCTCGATGCCACTATTCCAGTAATAGCGGAGTTTCTTGTGTATTTGCGGGAAGAAATGTCCCTTTCAGTCTCGGCATTGAAAGGCTATCGCTCAGCCTTAAGCCTAGCCTTCAGGCTGAAAGGAATGGACATTTCCTCCTCGCTGGAACTTTCTCTACGCATACGAAGCTACGAGCTTACCTGCCCTCAGTCGGAAGTGAGACCTCCTCCATGGAACGTGGTTCGAGTCCTCAGGTCTCTTAAGAGACCTCCGTTCGAACCATAACGTCAGGCTTCTGATCGTCACCTGACTTGGAAGACGGTGTTCCTACTCGCATTGGCCTCGGCCAAGCGAGTCAGCGAACTTCATGGTCTCTTGTACGACGTTGCCCATTCAAGGGGATGGGGGTGGAGGTAACGTTCGGGTTCGTCCCTGAGTTCGTGGCTAAGACTCAAAATCCTGGGATTCCGGACCCACGGTTCGACTCCTTCCGGATTTCGAGTCTCTGTTCTGTAACAGATGACCCAGACCATCTCCTACTGTGCCCAGTAAGGAGTCTGAGGCTCTATCTTAACAGAACAGCTGCAGCCCGTCCTCGAATGCGAGCATTGTTTGTAAGCACAGGAAGGACGAAGAGGAGGGTCACTAAGAACACCATCTCAGCATGGATTCGCAGGGTCATCCACCATTCCTTGAATCCAGACCCTCCTTCGTCACGTCGCCCTAGAGCACACGATGTCAGAGGCATCGCTACGTCCCTGGCATTCAAGAGAAACTACTCAGTGACGCAGGTTCTACAAGCTGGGGACTGGAAGCGTCAAACGACCTTCATAGCCCACTACCTGCAGGACGTGACCCACAGGAGGCTGGATATGTTCTCTATCGGCCCTGTGGTGGCTGCACAACAGCTGGTCTAAACCTCAGGCTCCTTTAATGGATAAGTAGCAGAAGGTTGAGGGCATTGTTACCCGGTTTTAGTCTGCGTGAATGAAAAAGTATGCCTGGCCCTTACTCTTTTCTTCATCCTCCCCTCTCCTGGGGAAAGCAGCATCCTGGGTTCTCTGCACAGCTGACCTCAAACCACTGCAGGTAAACCATGCTTCCTTGTGTTCCTAGTATTAAGATAAGACTGTCGCGTCCCCCATACCCTGACGAGGTGGTATTGGGAATGTCCTATCCTAGAATTCCATCTAAAGGATTCCAGGTCAACTTCCTAGGACGAGTCACACTTCATTCCTTCACACACAAGCTTACGTAGGCCGCACGTTCCTTGCAGAGCAAGGGATTTGCGAGGTGCAGGGACTCCTTATCTCGAGTGCTACACACTCGGATTCTGAGTCCCCGGGCAAAGCCAAAGCCAGTAAGGCTGGGACTTACCACCCTACCTAAGGGTTAAGTCACCCTATTTAAATAGCGTGGTTTGTATTACGGTTACGGAACAAATGACAAATTCGTAGATAATTTGTATTTTTCCTAACCATACAAACCTTAGCTATTTAATCATACTTCCCCGCCAGCCCTGTCCCCTGTGAAGTCCTACCTCTAAGCGAAGTGAATCAGTTCACCGGTGTGTGAGGGGGGAGGGGTAGCTAGCTACCCCACCCCTACCCCCCGCTAACTAGCGAGGGGGTAGTTAACCCTCGTTAAAAATCTAATGGCTCGTCATTTCAGCTACGCGAAAGTAATACCCTATTTAAATAGCTAAGGTTTGTATGGTTAGGAAAAATACAGATGATCTACGAATTTGTTATTTTAGTGATAAAATTTCTTATTTCTATTGTTCATCTGATATTCTCCCCACTAACTTATGATGTCAAGAAGATAGGGAATTACTAGAGGCATGTCTCTATTGAAAGGAAAGATGGGATATTTAAATTCTTATAAGTAAATATTAATAAACCGAGCTTCTCAGAAAGAATTATCATAAGCTTCAGGTGAATATGGAAATAACAAATTTTATTATTAGAATTTTTCTTGGTAAAACTGAATTTATTGGATAGTAATCCATCACTTATTTTTAACCAATCTGACATCATCTGGGCCAGACCTCTAAACCCTTACCACAAGACTTGGTCTAAGGAATTTTAAAACCTCAGGGGTGCAGACATGACTTATTGAGGTATAACTTCTTTTCTCAAATAAGCAAATCTCTTTTTCTGCTTATGTTTTATTCTTCCTTTAGCAGACATATGATCAGAGCAGTGCTTTGTTAATAAGAAAACCTGAAATTTTTTATAGACAAATGTGATGTTTTGTAAACCTTTGTCATGTGCTAAGTAGGCACCCTTCTGAAGACAACCTCATCAATTTTTTAATCAGAATCTCATATTGATAAGTGTAGGTGGGAATTAAAGGATATTACTAATTAAGAGAAATCTCTCACTGTAGTTTAAGTGTACAGTATCATCATAATTTTTGCCTTATATTAAGCCACCCACAGAATTATAAAGTAATTGAAGGCAGTGGTTGTTTAAGATCTAAAATCTTTTGTAAAATATATTATTTAAGATACTGAAATGTATCACTAGGTGAATGTAAGAATACAAAATATTTATATGGCTTTGATAGGGGTATTCAAAGTTTAATAATGATTTCAAATGTTACTGACATTGTAAATTGGAAGAACAACTAACTTCAAAACATTACAGAAATTTATTTTTAAAAATACAAACTACTTCATGAGTTTTACCTACATAACAAGCCTTATGAGTACAAAATTGTTTATTATAATAAAACAGGAATGAATATGTAAACAGTGTGGATTTAGTTGTTCTTATAGAAAGTACATATAAACATAACATCTACTCTTCTAGAAGAATAATTTTGACAAATTACAATGGAGAATTTTCCTGTAGCACCAGTAAACAAAGGAAACATTAATATAAATATCACAAATTTTAAGTAATTTGTATTTTTCCTAACAGTACTTACCTCGAACTACTTTCTTAGGAGTATCTGGGATCTCCTCCCATCCGACCAGAATTTTGTGTAGTTTACCCTACTCCCGTTTTCTATGCGGGGTAATCTCTGGCGGAGTGATACGCGCTCAAGAGACGACCCGGGGTCAGAGAGCATGCTTGCTCAGGTCTCGATCTCCAGTAAGTTTTGACAGATAGGTTTCTATTAAGTCCTGTAAGGCACTCGGGGTAGGATGGGCGGGCCATAACCCGAAAGTAGTTCGAGGTAAGTACTGTTAGGAAAAATACAAATTACTTAAAATTTGTGATTTGTATCCAACACGGAGTACTTACCTCGAACTACTTTCTTAGGAGACTTATACCTTAGGAGGTGGGAGTGTACCACAGGACCCAGAGACCGTGATGAGGAGAGAAAAGGGGAGAACCTAGCTAGGAGGCTAGGTTCTGCTGACCCTCCAAGAGAAAACATGAGAAATAGGGAAAACTACCCAAAAAACTATCTTAGTGTCTAAGTAACTCACCTCTGTAAAAATCCTTGGAGACGTATTCATTCACTGACGATGTATCCCATGGAAGTTAAAGGATTTCAGGGAAGGTAATAAGGGAACAGGGGTGGGGGGTAAGGAAGGAACCTGTGTCTCTTGGACTTACTGCTTTAAATCTTTTGAAGCGCTGAAATGACGGGACTGAGAGAGAATCCGTCCAGGGACCTCCTCAAACATTCCTTCAAGTAGTGAGCTGTGAAGGTTGACTGACTAGCCCAAGTACCTGCCCGCAGGATTTGGCCGACTGCCATGTTCTTCTCAAAGGCCAACGAGTACTAAGCCCTCTGATGTCGTGGGGTCTAGGCTTACCCGGAATAGGAATCCCTACACTACTGTAGGCTCTCATGATCACTTGCCGTAGCCAGAAGGAGATCGTATTTTTGGAGACTGGTTTCTTTACTGATCCTGAAGAAACGAACAGACTCTTGATTTCGGGTCTTAAGTCTGGCTGTCCTCTTCAAGTACTTCCGTAGTGCTCTGACAGGGCACAGCCGCAAGTCCCTCGGGTTGTCCGAACGTGGGATTGCCGGCACTGAGAATCCTTCAAACTTGGGGTCCCAGACTGCTGGGTTCTGGGTCTTGGCTACGAAGGATGGTGCGAACCTGAAGGTAGCTTCACGCCAGCCCTTCGAGTGTGACACCTCGTATGAAAGTCCATGAAGCTCCCCTACCCGTTTTGCTGATGCCAGCGCTAACAGAAAAACTGTCTTGAGGGTGAGCTCCTTGTCCAAGATGTCCTTTAGGGGTTCGAAGGGAGGTTCTGACAGCATTTTCATGACTCTAGCCACGTCCCACTGGGGCACCCTAACTGCTTGAGGGGGGGCACGATTGCTCGAAGCTCTTGATGAGCATCGAGATGTGTCTGGAGGAACCCAGGTCGATGCCCTTCAGGAGGAAGACTTGTCCTAGGGCGGCTCGGACTCCTTTAATGGCTGGGATGGACATATTTACCTCGTCCCTGAGATAGACTAGGAGGTCAGCTTCTCCGGGATGGAGGCTTTCAACGGCTTGATGTTCTTCGCGACGCACCACTTCATGAAGGTTGCCCATTTAGCCTGGTACACAGCGGCTGACGACCGTCTGAGGTAACCTGACATCCTGAGGTAACCTGACATCCTTGTTGCGGTCTTCGCCGAATACCCTTCCTTCCTCAGGAGACGCTCGATAACCTCCATGTGTGAAGGCAGAGGGACCGAGGGTTTTCGTGGAACCTTTAAAAGTGTGGCTGCCAGAGAAGGTCTGATCTGTCCGGAAGGGGCCAAGGTGGAAGGCGCGCCAGTGCCTTTAGATCCGCGAACCACTCTCTCTCCGGCCACCAGGGCGCTACCAAAGTCATCCACAGGTTGTCCGCTCTCCTCACCCTGTTGAGGACTTGTCTGAGCATTCCGAATTGAGGGAAGGCGTAAACGTCGAGGTTGTCCCAAGGATGCTGGAAGGCGTCCTCGAACGCCGCCCCCGGATCTGGCACAGGAGAACAAAACACGGAGAGCTGTGCGTTCAGCCTCGTGGCGAAGAGGTCTATTACTGGCGAGCCCCACTTCTGAATCAGTCTTTTGGCCACTTCTGGCTGCAAGGACAACTCGGACCCTACCACTTGACCCATTCTGCTGAGGCCATCGGCCAGGACGTTTCTCTTCCCTGGAATGAATCTGGCTGAGATCTTGATCTGCTCCATTTCGGCCCATTCCAGGAACTCCGTGAGGCAGCACAACTCCTTCGATTTTAGCCCTCCTTGCTTCTTGGTGTAGGCCACCACCGTGGCGTTGTCGCACATCAGTGCCACGGTGTTTCCCCGGAGCCTCTGAACAAACTGTAGGCACGCCCTTTGCACTGCCATCATTTCCAGTACGTTGATGTGCAGGTTTTTCTCTTCGGCTACCCACCTTCCTCTCACTGTGCTGTCGAGGAGATGAGCACCCCAACCCTCCTTGGATGCGTCCGTGAACAGGAGCATCTCCGGAGGGTCGGCTGCGAAGGGCATCCTCTTGAGGGTGTTCGATCTGTCGTGCCACCACCCAAGGACCTCCTTCGTCTCCGGGGACATCAGGACCACCTTGTGCGGGGAGTCTCTCTGGTTCCAGGCCTCCTACAGGTTTCATTGTACTCCCCTGAGTTTGAGTCTCCCCTGTGGGACTAGCTTCTCCAATGACACGAGGTGGCTTATCAGCCTCTGCCAGTCCCTGGCTCTCCTGGGCTGACCCGACAGGAAGGGCCGTAAGGTCTGGCCCAAGTTGTCCAGTCTCTCTGCGGAAGGGAAGGCTCTCGCCAACCGGGAGTACAGGACCATCCCGAGGTAGGTCATCCTGGTGGAGGGTATCAGTTGGGACTTCTCCAGGTTGATGGTGATACCCAGGACATTGCAGAACTGCAGGAGCTTCGCGCCTAGCTCCCTCAGTACTTCCCTTGAGGCTGAAAGCAACAACCAGTCGTCCAGGTACCAAATCAGGCGGATGCCCTGTTCGTGTGCCCAGGCTGAGACTGTCGCAAAGATCCTTGTGAAGACCTGAGGGGCTGTGGACAAGGCTAAGACTGTCGCAAAGATCCTCGTGAAGACCTGAGGGGCTGTGGACAGACCGAAGCAGAGGGTCTTGAACTGTAACGTTTGGGTACCCCATTTTACCCTTAAGTACTTCCTGCTGGAGGGGTGGACAGGGATCTGGAAGTATGCGTCCTTGAGGTCTATGGACATCATGAAGTCTCCTTCCCTCAAGGCCGCTAGGACCGACTTCAAAGTATCCATCTTGAAGTCGGTCTTGCACACGAACCTGTTGAGGGCTGAGAGGTCTATGACTGGTCTCCAGCCCCCTGTCGCTTTCTCCACCAGGAAGAGTCTGCTGTAGAACCCTGGACCTGGGTTCTTGACTGGTTCCATTGCCCCTTTCACCAACATAGCAGAGACCTCTTCTTGTAAGGCCGTCCTTCTCAAGGGGTCCTTCGGTGCCAACCATTCCGCCTGTAGATCTGGTATCAGGAAGGGCAACCTGTACCCTTCTTTCAGGACTGTCACGGTCCAAGGGTCCGATCCGTGGTCCCGCCATGCTTGCCAAAAATGTTTGAGGCATCCCCCCACCTGAGGCTTCGGCAGGAGTAGGGGGCCTCTCTCCCTATCTCCTTCAAGAGGCGCAGCCCGATCGACCTCTGGTGGCTGAATAGGAGGGCCTGAAGGCTGACTGCACAGCCAACGTTCCCCTACGGGAGGGCTGCGAAGGTTGCTGCCAGGATGTAGAAGGAGCGTCTCTCCTGGGCTGGTTAGGTGAGGGGGGAGAGGGACGTCAGAGGGTGTCCTTCTTGCTGGAGGGGGCCTGGGTTCTCCCGCATCCTTTAGTTTCCTCACCCTCTCCACCGTCTCTTCCACCTCCTTGAGGGGGAAGACAGAGTCGTCCCACAGTGGAAGGCTCCTCAGGGACCTCGCTTCTCTGTCAGGGAGCTGCCTTACTAGTCTTCTGAGCACAGTGTCCCTTTTCCTCAGTATCCAGTTGGCAGTCTGTGCTATGGATTGATAGGAAAGGAACTTCAGGGCCTTACCTCCCGAGCTAATCAGCTCCTTCAGCAAGGCCTGATTCTCCGGGATGAGAGATTGTGCGAGGACTGGAACCCTACCAGCGTGGAGGCCCACCAATGCAGCTACGATGATACGTGAACTAAGTCCCTGGACAGCTCCTCCATCATGGAAGTTTCCGCCAGGGAGAAACAAACCAGGGCAGTGGCAGCCCTCTCCTCTACTGCTCCCTGTCCCAAGATGGCGACTGCTGGTTCCACCGCACAGGGCCCCGAGTGGTGTCCTTCCGGGAGGTAGAACCGGGACTGTGTCTTCAGGCCCTGGAGAAGTCTAGAGGCGCTCTGGCTCTTGGGAGCTTCCACACGGTTGGCCACGATCTTGTTAACGTGCGCCAATCCCAGCTTCACATCTTTAGCCAAAGGGAGAGCTAGCGAAGACCTCTGTTGTACAGGCACATCCACCAGCCTGTTGAGGCTCGAGAGCCAGACTTCGTCAGTAGAGGGCTCAGGTTCGTCCAGCCTATGGTGTCGCCTGATGAGGCCTATCACCCTCCTGTATGCTGAAACCTCCGCTGGCGAACCTTCTTCCCCGTCCTCTACATTCTCCGTTGGGCGTCCCAGTTCTCGTGACGGAGGACCTCCGACGGGGGGAGTCGTACGTGGAGGAGGCATCTTCCTGGAGTGGTCCAGTCTCCTCGCTTCAGGCAGTAGGATGGGCATCGCCGCTGGAACGGACGCCTCCGTCCTGGATTTATCCCTTCTTCCGGCGGACCAGGGGTCTGCGGGCTTCCCCGTCGAGGAAAGGAGTTTCTCTTGCTCCGGACGATGCATCGTAGATCTTGAGGCCGGGACGCAGCTGCCAGACCGAAGGGGCGACTCTCTCTGCCGGGCAAATGGAGTCGGAACCTTCGCGGCCTTATGCCTGTCCCTTGGTGCCTGATGAGACGAGTCCCTCCGTCGGTCATACTTACTGCTGGAGACAAAACCTACCAGTGAGCGGGACCTAGGGCGCCATCCCGAGGTGCCCGGGACTGCTGTAGCCCGCAGGAGTTGGCTACGGGGGATGGAGACCCGCACCCATTCTTCCTCCGGCGAAACGCTTCTCCTGAAATTTCTCCTGGGGGATCTTGAATGGGAGCGCGAGCGAGATCGCCTCCTGTGGGACCTATCTTGCCGTTTCCTATGGTCCCTCAGGGCTCCGTCTTCCGATGAGTAGGAGTAGGCCTCGACCAAGGAGCTTGAAGACCTGTAGGATCTCGCTGCGTTGCTGGTGGTTCTACATGGTGTTCGGTCGGCGACGAAGGCTCCATGAAGACGGCCGGGAACGTAGCTGAAGGCGTTGGAGGGGAGAGGGGGAGCTCCTCGCTTGGGAACCAGGTCTCAAACTCCTCTTCCATCCTCAGGGGAGATCTGAAGGGCGTCTTCGAAGGCGCCCACACGAGGCTGTCTGACAGCGGAGAGTTCTTCTCGGCGACACCCTCGGCTGCTGACGCACCTGAAAAACCTGCCCAAGAGGCGGGAGAAGAGACTGCAGCAGTTATACCCCACATCGGATCGTCCGACGAGACGTGACCTGCTTTCACCAGGGCTCCGTTCCCCAAATACACACCCGCCCCTCCCTCAGGCCCCCCACTTGCCTGGACCAAAGACACAATCCCACTGTCAGGTAAATCAGACTCCTGGGGAAGGACCACAGGCCGCTTCCCCACAACAGACTTACCTCGACCCCTAAACTGGGTAAGGGAAGACGGCAGAGAGAGACTGTCCGACGGGACAAATTTTAAGTAATTTGTATTTTTCCTAACAGTACTTACCTCGAACTACTTTCGGGTTATGGCCCGCCCATCCTACCCCGAGTGCCTTACAGGACTTAGAAACCTATCTGTCAAAACTTACTGGAGATCGAGACCTGAGCAAGCATGCTCTCTGACCCCGGGTCGTCTCTGAGCGCGTATCACTCCGCCAGAGATTACCCCGCATAGAAAACAGGAGTAGGGTAAACTACACAAAATTCTGGTCGGATGGGATATCTCAGATACTCCTAAGAAAGTAGTTCGAGGTAAGTACTCCGTGTTGGAACAAATAATAAATAGAAACAAATAAGGGACTCTATAACATTTCGATGAATATTGGGTAAACTCATAACTTAAAAAACTAATAGCGCACTAAGATAGGAGTTATAATTTGTTGATAGAAATAGTCATAAGCATGGGCATTTTCATACCATACAACCTGCGCACAAATGTTAAATAGTATTTTCTGGTTTATCAATTAAAATGACATCTCTAACCCTCATAGGCTCCCTTACACTATAAACAGGTACAGTACATTACCAAACGCTGTAATTGAAAATTACAGTATATAGGTTTATTTTACATTCAACTTTTGGGGCAAGATATTTCACTTGGGCTTACAAGCCTGACTTTTAGGCACACACAAGGACAAAGACTACAAAAATTGTATTACAAATAGCCACAAGCCATATTTAATAAATCTTCAGGCTTAATTAAGAGCCAGAATTGATAAGCTTCAGGATGTAAAGCGTTATATTATTATAGTTTAATCACACCACCTAGTCAAAACACTTGAATCACATAGGGCAGATTACTGGTACTTTTTAAAGGAGACACATATACAATAACAATAGAAAGGTCTACTGGAAATCTGGAAGATTTCTAGTTCAAAACAGCCCCTAGGTTTTTGCGTATTCATTACTAATGAACAATAACTGGTATAGAATCGATGATAAAGACTTTTAAAGGAACCTAAAAAAGGTCACTTAGGTTTTTCTAAGAAAGATCAATACTGTATCTTTGAATGACATTTCGTAAAACAGCCACTGGGTATTTAATACTTAAGGACAATTAGGATAAATGGTGTAAAGGCTAAAAAACGCAGGCTTATACAGGGACCTGAAAAGATCACTTACATAGTTTTCTTTTAACTGAATTTGTAAAAAAAAATATGAATGTCATTCAGTAACTTGCAAAAATGTATATTACATTGCTTAAAACCACAATAAATATTATTCCGAAGAAAAAGAAAATGAAAAAATATTGTAAATTTTATAAATCTTCTGATGATAAGAAATTCTTGATTACCAAACAAGATTTTAGCTCCTAACAGATTATACAGTTTAAAGAAAAACAAGACATTCTTCAACACCCAACACAGTTTGCATTTATCTAAACATAATTGTTAAATAAATTTTACACCTTCAACTATAAATTTCCTATACTGTACGCACATCAAACATGAAAATAATACTTTAAGTAAATATATATTACAATACAGCAAATTTTCAATCTACTTTTGCTAATAATGTTATTTCACATATTTAGCACTAAATTTTCTGTACACAGCAAATGCAAAATAAACACACTCAATGAAAATAAAAAAAATATTAGTCTTAGTAACTTTCTAACAAAACCATTGTAAATATGTGTACTTATCAGTTAGATAAAACACATTTCTATTAACCTCCCCTGATTTCATATTGCTTCTCTCTAGAAGCTAGGTTACTAAAAAAAATATATATAAAAATTTTTCTTTCCAATAGACTTGGGCCTTTAGTACTGTACAGTAATGAGACAATCTAGCAGTTAATGGCAATAACAATAGCTTTGGTATTTTTCATCACTAATGTAGATAAAGACAACTGCATTGTATAAAACATTACATAACCTTTCTGACTAATAAAGTAGCTATTGTGAAGGCTGTGTGAATTCTGCAGTTACTTTACATGGCTTTTTACACTAAGAATAGTAACTTAGAATTGATTTATATCTTCACCTTTCCTTTTCAGAAAGAAAGATCCTGGCCAATTACCAGAGGCAATGTTTGCAAGATGGCATGAACTTACTTTTCAAAGTACCTTGGTGCACTATGGGATTATGGCTGCAATGGGGAACGAAGACCACACCTCTCGTCAATTGCCGGGAGAGGCACTTTCTTTGGAAAAAGGCCAATGAGGACCTATATCATCTAGAACCAAAAGG
Organism: Palaemon carinicauda; assembly: GCF_036898095.1. NCBI lineage: Eukaryota > Metazoa > Arthropoda > Malacostraca > Decapoda > Palaemonidae > Palaemon > Palaemon carinicauda. The sequence goes on from NC_090751.1 coordinate 8,535,838, forward strand.
CATTACCGGGTCATAAACCTATGAAGGATAAGCTAGCTTGGTTGCTATGAGCAAAGGCAAAGAACTAGCCAAATTTATGTGGAGGAACTTTACTGTTCTTCCACACAACAAGGTATTTGTTATTGAATTGATTCATAAGGTGTTTGGACCTAGTGTCAGAAAATTTCTGCCAGAAAAGCAATTTCACTTGCCCTTCTGTACAACAATGCACCTACTCACCTTCCAGGCTTAGAACAAGAGTTGGTGAACAAGTTTACCTTCCCCAAGTAAGACTCATCTCATCTGGCCCTTGGATCAGTAGGTGATAGTATAGTTGAAGCTGTTGTACACAAAAGCACTTTTTCAAAAGTTGTTTTGAATTGGCCTCTAAGAGTTCTGGGAAAATTAATTCAACATTGCCCACTATTAAAGTATTGTCGACAAAGCCTTGGGAGAATTGTCTAACAGAATGGTGTCTCAAGGAAGTTGTGACCAGATTGTCTACCAGAGAGGGACTTCAATGGCTTTAAGTCTGTGGTCCAGAACATTAGATTTCGAGGGAAGTCCATGGGCTTCGAGGTCACTGATGAGGAGTTAATGGACCATAGCAAAGTGCTTGCCACTGAGAAACTTCCAAGACCTTCAGAAGGAGCAGAAACTGATAATAGCCAATGGAGTATCTTTGGAAGAGGAGGAAAAGAACGATGCTCCAAGTTCAGTGATAAAAAATTACAAAAAATGGCTTGTTAAAGTATTGTTGAAAAATATCACCAATCCAGCTGAATCCTTTTAAATGATTAAATGATCATCCAATGGGTGTAAAAGAAAACCGGAAAGAAATTTATTCAGATATAAAGGTTCTTCCTTTTCCCACAATTTTTTTTCTAGGTAATTACCAGACATTTTTATGGAGGGCAACTCCTTCCAAACAATAACATCTCCTACACACCCTCTTCTACTCAAGCTACAACTCGCCTTAATTCGGGGAAAGAAATTAAGTTTTCATTGATATCATACGGCCTGCTCATGAATGGCAGAGGCCAGGGACAGTGACATTGTCCTATCAAGCAGGACAATGGCCTGGAGACTGATCATATATACATATGATCAGCACTCAAGCTAGGACCAAGGAGGGCCAGGCAATGGCTGCTGATGACTCAGCAAATAGACCTATAAGCTCCCCAAACACCCCCATCCTTAGCTCACAAGGATAGTGAGGTTGCAGCGACCAAAGAAACTAACGAGTTTGAGCGGGACTTGAACCTCTGTCTAGCGTTCACCTGTCAGGGACGTTACCACAGTGGTTACCACAACCTTATTGTACAAATTTCTTGATACAGTATATGATTTTAAGTATGTAATTGCCATTAACTGTAAAAATGCCTTTGAGTGACTGCCATATTGTGACCTGGAAAAGATTAATCACAGTTACTTTATTTCTTATCGAGAATATTAATTCACTGTTTGAACAGATCTGTGTCCGAAAGACTTTCTGGAATGGATTAAGTTTGACCTTAAGGTACCATTATAACTTTAAAATTAATTTTTAAAAAATTACATGTTTAAGTAAAATTACAAATATATTCTCTTATGCATATTAATTTTTTAAAGATATGCTACTTTACTTCAGAAATATATGACTAATATTTTATTGCTTCTGCATATATGGTGATTCAGAATATAATTTATTGCTAATATTGTATTGCTTCAACATAACATTTGTGGCATTGACCCTCCTTGAAGCCCCAATGTAAATTAGTGTAAATATCTATTTTAAAATGTTAAAAGTTTTTGCATATTTATTCCTATTTTCCTCATTGGTAATAGCAAAACAATAGTGTTGGTAGATAACGTGTGAGGTGTACCTACCTTTGATAAGTTTTAACTCATTTAAAAAAATATCTATTAAAAAAAAAGGAAATTATCTTTGCACCATATACACAAAAAAAAATTAAAAAGGATAAAAATCAATATGAAAATCTTCCATATGTAATGGATGAAATGATAGCATAAAATCTGATACCGACAAGTCTGAACTTTCAAATAAAGTTACATGTCTATTGGAAGCAAGGTAAATTTTCTTTATACTGTACTGTACTTGAATAAAAGGTCTTATAGACTGAAAAGACATGGTATAATAATTGTTAATGATATTTGGCTATCAATAATTTACAAATAATTTAGTCAACTAAAACTCAAAACGTAATATACTTGGCAGCAAGTCTTGAATGATGAATTATTATGAAACTTCAACATCCTACGGATGTTTCAGACAACCATCAAGAATTATATATCCATACAAAACCATCAATCACAGCTAAGAATGAGTGATAACTAAAACCTAAAAAGAGTAAAACAAAATAAATCACTGAAAAATACTATAGTAAAAGCTATTGTTATACTAAGAGAAATGTAACTTGCTCAGAATAGGACATATCACCTCTACCATTTCAATCAATTTAACTTATGAGATTTATCTCTTAGTCTACCCAATTCAACTTGCATCAATGTCTTTGGTAGTTTATATGGGCATTAAAAAATCATATAGAGCACCTATACTAAAACTTTAGTAGTAATAAAAATCACATAAATAAAAATATGCCCCTATATATACAATACTTTAGGCCCTGTCCACATGGTCGAGCATGGCCGACGGGCAAACAGTGATACCAGACCACAATAGTTAGCAAGAATGAGGGTTAATGACGTCAGAAGCGGGAAAACCACAGACAGGGATCTGGCATCATACAGTGTTGCCAGATCCCTGCCTTTAGTTTTCCCGCTTCTGACGTCATCAACCCTCATTTTCACTAACTATTGTGGCCTGGTATCACTGTTTGCCCGTTGGGCATGCTCGACCGTGTGGACAGGGCTTTAGACATTACACTGTACTGTGATGAAAAAAAGAGAAACTAAAGTAAAAAATCTGAAGGGCACTTTTCATGTCCTTGGTACATATAGAAATTTGATAAATTTTAATAATTTACCCACTGTATAATGCTAAAAAACTGCATTTTAAGGCTATTGCAGAGTCTAATCTCTGACATACAATCAAGATAAGGTATTGTAAATCACTTTTGCAGTCTAATCTCTGACGCATAAGTAAACATAAGGTATAATAAATAATATTTAAGGACATCACATACAATCCTGAAAAGTTTTGCTTTCACTCTATGAAAATTACTTGTAATTTAAAGTTCATAGTGTACTGGCATATTAATATATTCCTAGTAATGTAAGACCAACAGCTACAAACATCTTGTGCAAAAATCTAAGTGTGCATAAACATCAAACCACTTTGCAAATAACATCACATCCAAAGATCACAACGATACAAACTTCTACACTACACAGTTCATAAAAAACACTTAACATTCTGTAAAAACAACAAAACTTACTTGCCTGAATTTTAGCATGACTGGCAGGATCCTTAATACTGTAAGCCGCTTAGTTTCGATGGTTCTTATTTTTACGTGAAGACCATTACGGTAGAAATTTTTTCATGTTTAGAATAGTCCTATGCTTGATCTGAAATAGCACTGTACAAATATAACTTTAAAAAATAATAGCTCTGTATACATGTAAGGATGGATGGGAAAAATGCTGGTCTTCTTTCAGATACAGTATACCATTTCTAAAAACTTGAAAAGCTACTATAATTTCAAATATATTTTAAATCTGCCATTAATACAATATCCTGTTCCTTAATACAAAGCCTTACAACTAAACCATCAAAAAGTTACATTTTACGAGAGAAAAGTAGACTAAGTACAGTATTCAGTTTCTAAAGTGTCCACGACAAGGTTCATAACATCAATAACAATCAAACATAGCCTATAAAAGAATTTTCACTGAACTTGGTTGATCCACTAAAATCTTCCTGATATGGGGAATATATTTGATTTAATATTCTATAATTACCCTAGCAAGTGGCAAGTGTCGGCTTATGAATACAACAGAAGAGGTTCATCACACTTCAAGAAACATTACAATACGTTACTGTACTTTACTTTACCAATAGTTTTATTTAAATAAAAGGATTCCATTAATAAAATACTACATTACAGTAGCCCTTCTTTTCCCTGTAAATAGGACCTTATAGCATTTTTCTTAAGATAACCCTTAAGCATTCATTAAGTGGAACTTCAGTAGTACCTATGCCTTTCATGCTAATTTTTTCATTCATTCATTATCTCTGGAATCTTTTACCTCTTATTACATCTATTGTTTCTAAGGAATATCATTAATTATTATTGATAAAATGTACAGTATTCTCATGATATGCACCCAAGTAAATTCGATATCCTGCACGAAATTAAAACTTAACTTACGTATGTAGGACGAACCTTTCTTGCTAACTCGAAATTCATAGATTTTAAGGCATTTTGTTCTGACACATTAACCAAACCATTTAGTTACCATTCTCTTGGTTTACTTCTCTTGTTTCTTCCTAAAATTTCCAAATTCATACATTCTTTTCACTAACTTATTGGTCTTTATTTCATTTACTTGACCAATTTTTACAAATATCTATCATTTAATGTACTTCCATCTTTTTATGTATTTTGGAATTTCTATTTTACCTTTACAAACATTTCAAACCTTCTTACTTCAAAATATACTGAACAAAGCACTTATATCAACAGATTCAAGCTCTCAATTCTTTTATTTGCTCTCTATATTCACATTTCACTTCAATAAGGCAAATTGAAGCAACAGTCAGCGATTAAGTTTTGATTATTCTAAGAATCGTCTCTTTAAAAATATCCCTTAGCTTTTTTTTTTGCTAAACCTATTTGATGAGTTACTTCTCCTCTCATCCTACTATCATCTATTTCACAGACTCCTAGATAACCACATGAATCAACCCCTTCCAATCTTCCAGTCCATAAAAACATTATTTCATGTTTCTGATTCCCAAATCATTCTCATAACCTCATCACTACTATTTACTTTTAGATTTCTTCCCTTTCCAACTCTTCCACCAAACTTGGAAGTTTCTATCCACTGTCAGAAGCTAAAGTAGTATGATGATAATATTTTAATATCAATCATTCAGATTCATTTACAGACCTTGTCCAAATCAACAAACTTGAACTTACATCTGTTCTTTCCTTGACTTCATTCTTAGAAAATCAAACTTTAAGGACATACATCCGCTATGTAAGAGCAAATTTTACACCGTCACAATTCTATCCATGCACATTAAAACAAGCTCCTTGAATATATAAAATTACCTTTACACCCAATAACCTTCATAAGCAAGCAAGCCTCTGTCACCTAACTAAGTTTCCCTAGGTTCATATAAGCCAGAAACAGCATTATTCATTACCATCAAACTGTTCAAAACAGTTTCACATTGGACATGAGATTAAATGGTTACTACAGTACATAAAATGCAAGAAGATTAATAAATAGAATTTGGGCCAGAGAAGCTATTCAACACCAAGACAAATTCAGATTTCACTTTTTTTTTTAGTTATAACTATCAGTAAACAGAATTTAAGTAAATAAGGATATGACTTGAAACATGTGGGAAAACATAGTACAGTTCATGAATTTAGTAAACGCATAAAATGATATGGATGTAATTTTAGTATCTCCGCTATATTATTTAAAATATCTATTCTTTAAGATATGAAATAAACATACTGTACTACATTTCCCGATCATTTTAACAGACCCTGCAAAATAATGTTATTCAATTTAGATGGTTCTTCTAGCATTTTGTAAAATTATGAAATCTGTAATACTTGTTTTAAAAAGTTTTCTGCAATGATAATATTGGAACTGGTAAACTACCACATACCATTGATACTAACATACAGTATTACACTTGTAATAAGAGAAAGTGTGTGTTTTATAATTTTGGGTAAGTACTCGATGTTATCAATCATCATAACTGGGTCAGTTATGTAGACTTATAGTACACTACTTACTGAAAATGATTATTCTTTCATTCCATTTTGTCTTGTGGTTTGTGTAAGAATTAGGATTTTGTTTCCTAGATATCAAAAAGCTTGTGTCCATGTGTAATACATGTAAATATTACATACATATACTGTAGATTTGTATGCAAATATACACATGCATGCTTACAAATATATAACATACATAAAAATGGTCCCAAATGTTAACATCTTAACTTTACTGTATTTACTTTTTAATGCAACATTTATGATATGTAAAATATGATGTGAAAAAAAAGTTTTAAATCTTTATCAACTCCCTTGTAAGGACATATAGTCTCATATAAAATACTTGAAAACTTTTCATAGATGACTAGATCATGTTTATAAATTCTGAATGTGAAAGCAACTATGGTATGATATTTATTTGGTCTTTTCTTGTAATTCGGTCACACCAGAGTCCATGACATTTCCATCTACGTGTGACATAGCATTTTCCTTGTTTGCGGAAGACGATGCCTGCTTCTCGATACCTACTCTTTCCTTATCCATTGATTTCATCTCTTGGGATGATTCAAGCTGCATTGTTTCTTTGTTTAACTGTGATGATATTTTGGTTAAGTCTGAAGCATAGGATGAGGCTTGTCCACTAGACAGGGCATCCCTTATTTGCTTAGAGATTGAGCTTCTATAATGATTACTGTTAGCTTCACTTCTCATGATAGGAGGTACACCACTCAGAGGTGGTGACGAATCCCGAGAACCAGGGGAAGGTTGATGAGGACGGGGTGAATGTGGAGGTTGATAAGGCAATGGTGTAAAAGTTCTAGATTGGTGGTGAGACTGGTAAGGAGGCGACTGGCGCAAGTGAGGCTGGTGTATTGTGCGATTGGCTCTAAGAATTGACCTCTGGGGATGGCGCCCAGATGCAAGCTGTGGACTTGGCCTGCCTCCACCTGAACGACTACCCATGGTATGACCCATTGCTAGATCTTCCCCTCTGTCTACATCAATGCCACCAAGGAAATCCGTATCACCACCCCACAGGCCAGATGCACGGGCATCGCTGACCTCTTGAAGAATGGCTTCTTGTTGATCTTGAATCTGGAGTAGCTCCTGAGCCAAAGAAACATAAAGGGTGATAATTACTGAAAAATAAAATGCAAAATGAAAATTCTACATAGCCCAAATCACCTTTACAGGAACACCAATCATTACAACTCTTCCATTGATGTTGATATACCTAGTGTGTTGATTTTTTAGAAGCTAAATTCAATAGTGCAAAGAGCCTTAAAAATTATTTGTCGCAGAGAATATGGTGGAGTCTTCACAGCAATTAGCTAAAGTCTCCAGAAGTGAGAAGCTAATGTTAAATTTCTCAGTACTGTACAGTGTAATAGTACAAAGCACACAAATATTACAGACTGGTCAGTGATTGTTACAGTTGACCAATATACTGTACAAGTCTTAGGAATAGCACAATGTGGCATAAGTTCCCATCATCAGGAAAACTTAATCAAAAATGAAAAAGTCAGCTGAAATCCAATTTGCATTTGACGAAGTTCTTTGTTATATACATCAGCAGATTAAATGCATATTCAATCTAAACACAGGGAAAAGTCTACTTACAGATGTAAGAGTGGTAATCACATTTCCCTGTTGGTGAAGTTGCTGTTGGAGACGTTCTCTAGTTACACGTTCTTCTTGTAGCTGCTGCCACAACTCTCGACATGTATTCACAACCATCTACATAATAAAAGACAGGCAAATTCTGAGGCCTATGAATACTAAATATCCCTTAAAATTAATAATCAAAGGCCAGAATATACAGTATTTATAAAACAAATCTTTAGTTTATATTTCTAAATAATTTTAAAATTGCCTACATATGAAAAACGAGTAAAGAATGGTCTAAGTTACAAGTAAACTGTAGGGGAAGTTACAGATTTATAAATTTTCTATAAAGTAAAGCATACTGTGCAAACTCTTGGTCTGGGTAAATACCTTTCATAACTAATGTATGTAGAATAAGTACCGAGTTCAAGTATGAAACCAGACATTACATGAATACAAGTTGATCCCCTCAAAAAAATTGGATAAATCACATAATCAAAATCAATGTTAAAGATTAAAATCTATAATTAGGATTGTAAGATTAAACTGATAGTAAGTAAAAAGACATTACTGTACTGTAAATGATGGGGGTTAAAAAAAATTAAAGCAAATCTCATTGGAAAACATGATGCAAGGAAATAAGATTACAAGACTACTTATTTTCACTTATGTACAATAACACAATGAGGATCTTAAGGGCAGATACTGTATGTTTATAAGATGTTATTTTGATTATAAAATAAATTTTTTAATATACTTACCCGGTGATTATATAGCTGCAACTCTGTTGCTCGACAGACAACTCTACGGAAAAACTCGCCAGCGATCGCTACACAGGTTGCGGGTGTGCCCAACAGCGCCATCTGTCGACCAGATACCCAGCTCTCGATGTAAACAAAGACTCAATTTTCTCCTCGTCCCACTGCGTCTCTATTGGGGAGGAAGGGAGGGTCATTTAATTTATAATCACCGGGTAAGTATATTCAAAAATTTATTTTATAATCAAAATAACATTTTTCAATATTTAACTTAGCCGGTGATTATATAGCTGATTCACACCCAGGATGGTGGGTAGAGACCAGTAATATATGTTTACACTTTTATGAGCTAGGAGTTTTTTATTTCATTTTAGAAGTTATCAAAATAACAAAAACAAAATAAATAGGTACCTGGTAAGGAAGTCGACTTGAACAATTACTCTGCCTTTTAAGTACGTCTTCCTTACGGAGCCTCGCGATCCTCTTAGGATGCTGATCGACCCCTAGGATCTGAAGTATCAAGGGTTGGAACCCATACAACAGGACCTCATCAAACCCCTAATCTAGGCGCTCTCAAGAAATGACTTTGACCACCCGCCAAATCAACCAGGATGCGAAAGGCTTCAAGAGAAAGATTAAAAGGGTATGGAATTAGGGAATTGTAGTGGTTGAGCCCTCACCCACTACTGCACTCGCTGCTACGAATGGTCCCAGTGTGTAGCAGTCCTCGTAAAGAGACTGGACATCCTTTAAATAAAAAGACGCAAACACTGACTTGCTTCTCCAATAGGTTGCGTCCATTATACTTCGCAGAGATCTATTTTGCTTAAAGGCCACGGAAGTTGCGACAGCTCTAACTTCGTGTGTCCTCACCTTAAGCAAAGCTTGGTCTTCCTCACTCAGATGTGAATGAGCTTCTTGTATTAACAGTCTGATAAAGTAGGATAAAGCATTCTTTGACATAGGCAAAGATGGTTTCTTAACTGAACACCATAAAGCTTCAGATTGGCCTCGTAAAGGTTTACTTCGCTTTAAATAGAACTTAAGAGCTCTCACAGGGCATAAGACTCTTTCTAGTTCATTGCCTACCATATTCGATAAGCTGGGAATATCGAACGATTTCGGCCAAGGTCGAGAAGGCAGCTCATTTTTGGCTAGAAAACCAAGTTGTAGCGAACATGTAGCTTTTTCTGACGAAAATCCGATGTTCTTGCTGAAGGCATGAATCTCACTGACTCTTTTAGCTGTGGCTAAGCATACCAGGAAAAGTGTCTTTAAAGTGAGATCTTTCAGGGAGGCTGATTGTAGCGGCTCAAACCTGTCTGACATGAGGAATCTTAGTACCACGTCTAAATTCCAACCAGGTGTAACCAAACGACGCTCCTTCGTGGTCTCAAAAGACTTAAGGAGGTCCTGAAGATCTTTATTGTTGGAAAGATCTAAGCCTCTATGCCGGAAGACCGATGCCAACATGCTTCTGTAGCCCTTGATAGTGGGAGCTGAAAGGGATCGTCCTTTTCTCAGGTATAAGAGAAAGTCAGCTATTTGAGCTACAGAGGTACTGGTCGAGGATACAGAGACTGACTTGCACCAGTTTCGGAAGACTTCCCACTTCGATTGGTAGACTCTAAGGGTGGATGCTCTCCTTGCTCTAGCAATCGCACTGGCTGCCTCCTTCGAAAAGCCTCTAGCTCTCGAGAGTCTTTCGATAGTCTGAAGGCAGTCAGACGAAGAGCGTGGAGGCTTTGGTGTACCTTCTTTACGTGAGGCTGACGTAGAAGGTCCACCCTTAGAGGAAGACTTCTGGGAACGTCTACTAGCCATCGAAGTACCTCGGTGAACCATTCTCTCGCGGGCCAGAGGGGAGCAACTAGTGTCAACCTTGTCCCTTCGTGAGAGGCGAACTTCTGCAGTACCTTGTTGACAATCTTGAACGGTGGGAATGCGTATAGATCTAGATGTGACCAATCTAAGAGAAAGGCATCTATATGTATTGCCACTGGGTCTGGGACTGGTGAGCAATATATTGGGAGCCTCTTGGTCAGCGAGGTTGCAAAGAGATCTATGGTTGGTTGGCCCCAAGTGGCCCAAAGTCTCTTGCATACATCCTTGTGGAGGGTCCATTCTGTTGGAATTACTTGCCCTTTCCGACTGAGACAATCTGCCATGACATTCAAGTTGCCTTGGATGAACCTCGTTACTAGTGTTATGTCTTGACCTTTTGACCAGATGAGCAGGTCCCTTGCGATCTCGTACAACGTCAGTGAGTGGGTCCCTCCTTGCTTGGAGATGTACGCCAAGGCAGTGGTGTTGTCCGAGTTCACTTCCACCACTTTGCCTCGAAGGAGAGACCTGAAGCTTTTCAAGGCCAGATGTACTGCCAGCAGCTCCTTGCAGTTGATATGCATGATCCTTTGACTCGAGTTCCACAGTCCTGAACATTCCCGACCGTCTAATGTCGCGCCCCAGCCTACGTCCGATGCGTCCGAGAAGAGAACGTGGTTGGGAGTCTGAACAGCCAGGGGAAGACCCTCTCTGAGGTAGATACTGTCCTTCCACCAAGTCAGACAAGACTTCATCTTTTCGGAAATGGGGATCGAGACCGCTTCTAGCGTCTTGTCCTTTTTCCAGTGAAAAGCTAGATGGTATTGAAGAGGACGGAGGTGTAGTCTTCCTAATGACACAAATTGTTCTAGGGATGATAGCGTCCCTACCAGACTCATCCACTGCCTGACTGAGCAGTGTTCCTTCTTCAGCATGTTCTGGATGCATAACTGGGCTTGGCTTATTCTGGGGGCCGACGGAAAAGCCCGAAAAGCTAGACTGTGAATCTCCATCCCTAAATACACAATAGTTTGGGATGGGACCAGTTGCGACTTTTCCATATTGACAAGGAGACCCAATTCCTTGGTCAGATCTAGAGTCCACTTTAGATCCTTCAGACAGCGACGACTGGAAGAGGCTCTGAGAAGCCAGTCGTCCAAATAAAGGGAGGCTCGGATGTCCGATAAATGGAGGAATTTGGCTACATTCCTCATCAGCCTCGTAAACACAAGAGGAGCTGTGCTTAGGCCAAAGCACAGGGCCTGAAACTGGTAGACCACCTTTTCAAAAACGAATCTCAGAAAAGGTTGGGAGTCCGGGTGGATGGGGACGTGGAAGTAGGCGTCCCTTAGGTCTAATGAGACCATCCAGTCTTCCCTTCTGACCGCTGCTAAGACTGACTTTGTGGTCTCCATGGAGAACGTCTGCTTTGTGACAAAGACATTCAGAGCACTGACGTCTAGCACCGGCCTCCACCCTCCTGTCTTCTTTGAAACCAAGAAGAGGCGGTTGTAGAATCCCGGAGATTGAAGGTCCGAGACTTTGACCACCGCTCCCTTCTCTAGTAAAAGAGACACTTCCCGTTTCAAGGCTTGTCTCTTTGCTTCCTCTCGGTACCTGGGAGAGAGATCGATGGGAGACGTTGCTAGAGGGGGTTTCCGTACAAAAGGGATCTTGTACCCCTCTCTGAGCAACTTCACAGATTGTGCATCTGCGCCTCTCTTCTCCCAGGTCTGCCAGAAGTTCTTGAGTCTGGCTCCCACTGCTGTCTGAAGATGCGGGCAGTCAGACTCTGCCCTTATAGGACTTGGATCCTTTCTTCTTCCCTCGTTTCCATTCGGCACGAGCACCTCCTCTGCTGGAGGCTCTGCCACGAAAGGGCAGAATAAAACGAGACGCTGGAGTGTCCATCCTTGGTCTAGCTGACAAGGTAGGCAAAGGGGGAGCTTTGCGAGCTGAGGACGCAACAAGATCGTGAGTGTCCTTCTGCACTAACGAAGCGGCTATTTCCTTAATCAGGACTTCTGGAAAAAGGCACTTGGAAAGAGGAGCAAAGAGAAGCTCAGATCTCTGGCACGGTGTAACTCCAGCAGAAAGGAATGAGCAGAGATTTTCTCGCTTTTTAAGGACTCTGGACACAAATGATGCAGCAAGCTCATTAGACCCATCACGTACGGCCTTGTCCATGCAGGACATAATGAGCAAGGAAGTCTCTTTGTCTGTCGAAGAGATCTTCCTGCTTAGGGCTCCTAGACACCAGTCTAAGAAGTTAAAAACTTCGAAGGCCCTAAAGATTCCTTTCAAAAGGTGGTCCAGGTCCGAAGATGACCAACATACCTTTGAGCGTCTCATGGCAAGGCGGTGGGGAGAGTCTACAAGACTTGAGAAGTTGCCCTGGGCAGAGGCAGGAACTCCCAAGCCGAGAACTTCTCCCGTGGCATACCAGACGCTCGATCTAGAAGAGAGTCTAGCAGGGGGAAAAGCAAAGGCTGTCTTCCCTAAACTCTTCTTGGACTGCAACCATTCTCCTATCACCCGCAAAGCTCTCTTGGACGAGCGTGCGAGGACGAGTCTAGTAAAGGCAGGAGTGGTAGACGGCATGCCTAAAACAAACTCTGAAGGCGGAGAACGAGGAGCCACAGAAACAAACTGGTCAGGAAACAGCTCTTTGAAAATGGCCAAAACTTTTCTAAAGTCCAAAGAGGGTTGAGTAAACTTAGGCTCGTCCAATTCTGATTGTGGTTCATCTATATGTGCAGCAACATCATCATCAGAAAGTTCCTCATCCGACAACTGATGAGGAAACGGCAACGGAGTGGGTAACGGCTGGTTCGCTGAGTCCGGTCGCACTGGTGCATGCGTGACTGAGCCGGACGCAACGTCATGGAACTGTTGCCCAGTCTGTGAGCTGGCAACAACCATGGTAGCGCGGGGACGCACAGCGTCTACTCCAGACTGTCTAGACTGATGTGGGTGTGCAGTGGAAACCACACTGGGTTGCGGAGGTTGACGCACCGCGTCAAAACAAAGCAACTCTGACGGTTGTTGAACATCCAGAACGTCAACGGCAACCTCCGTGCGTCGCTTAACGTCAACATGCGGCTGGCAGATCACACTGGAACGCATGGGTGGAGGAACTCTCTCAACTGGTGTGCGTGAGAAGGTTACCTCAGCGTCCACAGGACGCACAACCGATCGCGTGGAGGGTTGTAGGCTAGGTACTGCACTAGCTGGTACGGCAGCAACCTTCTCCGCACGAAAGTCCTGCATCAGAGACGTAAGTTTAGACTGCACGTCTTGCAGTAGAGACCACTTAGGGTCTACGGGAGCAGGTGCGGCGACAGACGGTGTTACTGTCTGAAGCGGTACCGCTTTGCCTCTCTTAGGCGGTGAGCAGTCATCGGATGACGGCAACGAGTCCGAACTGACCCAGTGGCTACAACCGGGCCGTTGGACTTGTGCTGAAGGGACCGATTTACGTTTTAACGGTCGCGAGACCTTGGTCCAAAGTTTCTTGCGAGAAACACCTTCAGAAGACGAGGTATAAATGGGCTCTCTCGTCTTAGTTAGGTAGGAGCGATCTTGGGTAGATACGCCTGATACCACGGAGGGAACGTCTGTTCGCTGATTAAAGCCTCTCGAACCCATGCGTCGTACGACATTGCTTCTCCCCTGGACTTGGGAGCTTGCAAGAGGTCCCGGACTAGGAGGACGACAGGCACGAACAGACGAACCCTCAAGCGCAACACTGTCCACAACACTATCACTTGGCACTTTAGCACTTCCCACTGCACTTTGGCACTTAAGCTCCTTCACATCCGCCATGAGCTGATTACGGTCACTAGCAAGGGACTCAACTCTCTCACCCAGAGCCTGGATGGCACGCATCATATCAGCCATCGATGGTTCCTGAGTGCCAGGAGGGGGGTTAGGAGCAACCACTACAGGGGAAGGAATAGGTTGTGGGGCATGAGGAGAGGATATATCAATAGAACGAGAAGAACTTCTCCTAACTCTATCTCTCTCTAGCCTACGTGTGTACTTTTGAAATTCGATAAAATCGAATTCCGAAAGGCCAACGCACTCCTCACACCGATCTTCCAATTGACAGGTTTTATCCCGACAATTGGAACAGTGTGAGGGTCGATAGAAGCCTTCGGAAGACGCCTAGAACAGTCCCTAGCATTGCATTTCCTAAATTTGGGGACTTGTGAAGGGTCAGCCATTTTGAATTGGTCAAGGGAAATTCCAAAAAACGATCAAAAAGTCATCAACAAAGAATCCGTTATCAAAAAGAGTTCAAGAATTTGTGTGAAGAAACACCCTGCACAGCGAAAGCTCAAAACTAGAATATAGTACTTCACCAATTAGATGTGAAAAACTCCAGTTCAGCAACAGCGAGTAAAGTACGTCTTGTCGACACGTCGACAGAGAGAAAATTGAGTCTTTGTTTACATCGAGAGCTGGGTATCTGGTCGACAGATGGCGCTGTTGGGCACACCCGCAACCTGTGTAGCGATCGCTGGCGAGTTTTTCCGTAGAGTTGTCTGTCGAGCAACAGAGTTGCAGCTATATAATCACCGGCTAAGTTAAATATTGAAAAATATGAAATGACATGATTCATTCAAAAATATTAGGAGCTCAACCAAGACTTTGGGTTTCTACCTATTTTTCATTTAACAAAGCTATTAGTTATTTGCTAAGAATGAATGAATAAAGAAACAGATAATGATAATATACTCCAAGTCAAAGTTAAAAATTTAATACTATGAACTTACAGTGATTGTATGATCTAGACTTGTCCTAGTAGCAGCGCCATCTGCAGACAGTCTCCTGGCTGGTTTCTGCACATTAACGGGAAGTTTAGGTGTTGTTTGTGCCGAGCTTTTGTCAGCAGAATCTCTTGGAGTCCCAAGTTCAGACCTTTTTCCTTTAACCTCCTTTGGAGGAACTGGACTTGTTGCAGGTTTTACGGTTTTGTGATTTTCAGCAGCCTTTAACATATCTGTCGGTTGTGGTGTTGTTCTACCAGATGACCCTTCCCGTCTAGTATTTTCAGTGGCACTTGTATCCTCCCGGCCGTCTATAAATGAATTTAGATTAAATACATTACATCTATGGATGCTTCTTGTTCTTAATGAACTACCTTACTTAGTTTCACCTTATTCCACGTGCTTTGTCCAACATAAGAAAAACACAAGCAGATCCCTTATGTGAATCTGAGTCTCTGCACTTTTGTTTTAAGAGTACAAAATATATATAAAACCATGCATATGCATACATTTATGAAAGCAAGTACTCGATGACTTGAAAATTTAATAATAAAATTTATTATTCAAATACTTACCTGGTAGACATTATATTTTAACCAATCAAAGTCACCAGCTTCCCAACCTTTAACAAAAAAATACTTTTAAACCTTTCTCTCCTATTTCCCTCACCTGTGATGCAGTAGACCCAATAGGTGGTGCCACTGTGCAAACACATAAATTGTCATTACATTCCAAGAATTTCATATAATCAGTGTCATTATAGATAAACCTGTACATCTATCCCCTAAAAGTTTTGCTTAACATCATTAAAAGTGGGGAGGAAGGAGGGAATTAAATGACTATCTGAAAAGTGCTTTAATAATTATTTATGATCAAAATTATGTTTATTCAAACGAATCATTTCTGATATTTATTATGCTGACTTTTGCACATCGTTGGAGGTGAGTATTTGATGGATAAAACAACTATCAATAATCCTTTGCCATATTATGGTTCACCTATCGCACCTTCAGTACATAGTGGATTTTTTATTTTATTATACAGGTATATAAGTCCATATTGTAGACTCCTCCTCATATCACGGGTTTCTGAAGGCCAACTCCAAAACGCCTGACATCTTCAAAAACACAAAATGACACAGAGCTACGAAAAAATGTCCGAACGTTCACGGGTGCTAACAAGGAATGATGGGAGGATAGGTAATGGTGGTGGTGGTGGTGGTGGTGGTGGTGGTGGTGGTGGTGGTGGTGGTGGTGGTGGTGGTGGTGGTGGGGGGACAGTAGCTGTAGTGAACGACACCTCGTAGTAACGGGGGATTTTGAGGAGGGAGAAGTCTAATTGGGAAGGAACCTCTGGTAGTGGTATTACTCGCCCCAGTTTTAATACCGACATCCTTTAGGGGTGAGCGAGCTGGATATATTCCTGGCATTCCATGCAACTTTTTTCTCTAGTATATTTAGCCGTATTTATACCTTTGAAATGGTGCTTTAAGGAGCATTTCACTGGGCAACACAGGTTCCTCGGCCAGAAATAGATTTTTCCTTCGTCAAAATCCCTTTTATAGTTTTAATATCTTAATTATTTTTGTGTTAAGAGTCCATTAATAGTAGTATGATTTTAACATTGCTAAAACTAGGCTGTTGAATTTTAAAGCAAAGTATCGGTAGCTACGAGCTGGTGGCAGAGAAACCCAACCCCTCGCCAGCTCACCGAGAAGCCGCCTTGACCTTCACCTAGAACTTGCGAGGGTGGATGAAGTGGGAAATATAACTTCGACACAAGTTTATAAATTGTTCCTTTATGAATACAAATCCCTCGTCTTTAATAGGAGACTTCATCATTAAGAGGGAGTAGTTTTGATTAGTTCCTATAACCAAGCTGGCTGGTTTAAAATCCCGGAATGTCTGAACACTCGGACCTATTGAGGTGTGGGAGCGTTGACTACTTTTCACCTCCTAATAACCTAAGAAAAGTTTCTCAGGCAATAGGCTAGGTTTCTGTTGACAGACAGACTGACACAGACGAACCTACTGTATTTCATTTTCTGAAAAGTACGGTCACTTTAAAGAAATGGGTTGCATACATTGTGTCCATACAAATTTTTTCATTGACATGAATCTTATATAAATGCAACATAATTAAAATTCTTAATGTCACACTTGCTTACAAATTCCCTTTCGATATAAATGTCTGACCTATCTCTTCTTTAATTGCTAAAAAAATTCAGTACAGTATACTGAATATAAAGTTTTATGGAGACCTGCCTACCAAGAAGAAATATTCTTATTATTTTGTCCGCAAAAAAGCATTAAGTTATACTGATGGATGAAGGCTCTTATATGGCTAACTTAAGCTCATAAAATTCAAGTCTTTATTGAAAATTTACGTTTCATTACGACCGTTGAGTAATCAGCTAATAATTCACAGACTTCATGAACTACACAAATTTGTTATAATATACGCATCCCGTAGCCACAATCTTCCTTTTCAAGTCGGTATGTTTTACCTTAAAACTAAATTACCTTATCCATGCACCATAATACAGAATAAAAAGGCTCGCTTTTAAATATTGCCTTCAACAAAAAGGGATTTTGACGAAAGAAAAATCTATTTCTGGGGAGAGACCTGTGACGCCCGGTGAAAAGTCCTTCTATCTACCTTTTCTGATATAAATCTTCCAAATATACCAGAGAAAAATAAAAGCATGGAATGCAGAGGTTACTACCCTCGCGCGAGCACCTCGTGGGTGTCGTGTCTACATCGGGGGCGTGTGTAAAACCACTATTCACAGGCTGTCTTCCAATTAGATAACTCCTTCATCAAAGGGAAGGGCCGTAACAAAGACCCCAGAAACCACACTTGTACCACGCCAAAGCCACCCACACGAACACCCTCCAGGTCATCCTTCTGTTTTGGACTTGCCCGCAAAGTCGAGATTTTTTTGCCCAGTGTTTTTTCGAAGTGTTTGTCGTTAATTCAATATGACTGACGTTGCTACTTCACCTTTACCAATGTTAAGTACCATAGTTTGTTTTGACAGCTTATTGCAGTACCGGGCATTTGTTCTGTTTCCAGTATTGTGGTTTTTAATTTTGGAAGCGATTGGCCTGCCTCGGTATCGGCAGCCATTTTGGGTTGTGTTCGCTTCGGTAAATTTTCAAGTTATTATTGCCCATCTGGTACTCTGTCATCTAGGTTATATCACTAACGTTTTATGACCAATTTTATTATCATTATTTATTATTAGTTTTTACTATGGTATTTATTTGCTAGCAAGTCCAATTTGGACCTACGAAGAATAGCGACTTAGTCTTTGTTAGTTTTGTACTCGCCTCAGGATGCGCGATTTAGACTAAATCTTTGTTTATTTGTTACGTTCTCGTTATTCTTCGTTCATGGTTATTACAATTACTAAGAAAAAGCAATCAATTTTATTATTTTTCTTATCTTATTATTGTGTGATGTTGGTTTTTTATTATGTAACCTTGAGAGCGAGAGCATAGAGTGCTCGTTTCCTGTTCTACAGATACGAGTTACCCCTTCTCTCGTTTTCTTTATTAGCTCGAGTAAGAGAGGTGGATTTCCCATTTTCCGTTTATTTACGATCACGAGTTATTCATGCCTCCTCTTATTATCTGAGTTGATGATATTACGTTTAATGTTATACACATTTTATTGATGTGGTTACTGTTAATATAGCTAGCACAATTAATAGGTTACGTTAGTGTATGAGTCATTAATTGGGGTCGTTTTATGCCGACACCCTTAGCTCCGCCTTGAGTTATACTCCGCTATAATGGATACTCATTAGGTGAGAACTAGTCAGATATTTAGAGTGCAACGGTGAAATCCGGCACTCAGACTCCGGCTGAGGCCTTTAGCACACGAACCTTTGTCATGTTGGATCACAATTACACTATTACGGCCCCTTTTTTCATCGAATCTCCGGCTACACTGGAGATAACACAGACATTCAGAATTGAGGTTAATGTTATCGTACCGATGACGGTCACGATATCACAATGACGGGCCTTTGTCACCGGATCTCCGGTACAAACAGAGATCAAGCAGACGTTCAGAATGTTAACAATGTGATACCGATGAAGATTATATTTTCATGTTACGTGGTTACTGATTATTAATATAATTTCTTAATATATTAAGGTGTTAGCTTTTTGATCAATCAGACGATCAGAACCAGGGTATGAACCCTTTTTTCATGAATAATCACAATATCGTTATTACGGTCCTTTTCATCGAATCTCCGGCTTAACCGGATATCGTACAGGTGTTCAGCATTGAGGTTAATATTAGATTTCCTCTGATGTTCACGTTTTCACTGTGACGGACCTTTCTCACCGGATCTCCGGTGGAAACAGAGATCACTCAGACCACGGGTGGCCAATCTTTGGTTTTAGCTGTAAAGGAAAGGATTTAACATGAATACAAAGTAAACTGTACTTACTTTAATGACACTTTGAATTTGCGTTGGTAATATTCATTAGCTATTCTTGAAAGTCCTAATGAAAATATATGAACATAATTAGCAATTTTAAAGAAAAGTCATTCAATTTACTATCTTGGGGTATAGTGCGACACTTGTAATCATGAAATGCGCCACTGTTGGCGCATGCGCCATAGGTTGGCCACCCCTGACTCAGACGTTCAGAACCGGGGTTAACATTATTTTACCGATGAGGTTATAGTTACATGTTATGTGGTTACTGGATATTAGTATTCTATTGATTCATCTGTTCACTGACCAGAGTCTCAAGGAACAGTAGATAGCCTCTCATGGCATGGTTGGTTTCGACCTGGCTTTTCATTAGAAGGGGCTAGCGTTCGGTTCCAAGTACTGAGTGGAAATTTATTGCTATTTGAACACAATTTTGTATGGATATTTATCCATATTTATACATAGTTAGAATTAAATATATGCATAATTGATTTATTTCTATTTTGAACATGATGTTGTATGGATATTTATCCATATTTATACTTAGTTAGAATTAAATATATGCATAAATATAGGCATAATTAATTTATTTCTATTTCAACACGATGTTGTATGGATATTTATCCATATTTATACATAGATAGAATTAAATATATGCATAAATATAGGCATTTTATTAGTTATACGGCTGATCCCAGCCTGTGAATAGGATCACTAACCAAAGTTTCAAGGAACATCCAGACTTATGTCCCCTTTCTTTTACAGAAGGTCCGCCTACATGGTATGGTTCCCGGAGTCATGCACGTTCTGCTACGAGCTGTCCTCGCTACTCCGGACCCATGATGTAAGTTGGTTCGAATATGTTTCCTTTTGGTATCCTTTGGCGATGATTTAATTTGATCCGGATTAATGTATGCATTGCTTATTGAGGAGAACGGTCTTCTCCTTCATCACTAATCCCCTCACCTCTTTCAGGATGATGATGAATCTCTACGGTCTGCAAGAGAGGCTCTCCGCCCTTGGGTATCAAGGTTTGGAAGGAATGCTCCATCTAGAGGTCCCTATCTCCTCGGAGTGTCCTCGCTAAGGTTGGATATCGACCCCATGGACGGGCAGGTAGGTGGGGATGAGTTTTGAGCCTTCAGCTTTGCAATTACCTGCGTCACCGACCTAGGACCCTCAAAGGATCCTGATGTTCATGTTACCTTGCATAAAACCGTGACTGCTAAAAGCAACACATTCTAGGGAAAGCCAAGGGGCTATGACGGAGCTCAAAGATATGGTGGTGAGTCGGATCCGTTCAGGAACTCGGATGACTCCCCCTACAGCCCCAAGCGTATCGAAGTAACCTCCTTCAATAAAAACAACACATAGATAATTGCCTTACATGTTCCATATATAGATGGTACCATAACTCTGGATGACATAGACGTCCGCCCTCTGGGGGACCTAGAATTTACTCTCAGGTACTAGAATTCCCATTCAACGGATTCGTTCGATTGAAAGAGCATGCCTTGGTTAGGTTAGACAAGGTACCGAAGGTAACGGTATTATTTCCTAAAGGGCAGGCCCGATCTGTCTGGACCAGGATGTTGTCGGTCTGGGGGGTTACGTTAATTCCAAGCTCACCCCACTCAATGGGGAATACGCCATATCTACAGATGCTCTCATTGTTGCCTTGCCTATTATGGATAAATGGACAGGTCTTACTATTCAAACTGACAAAGAAGGTTCGGTCATACCGGCTCTTAAAGAGCCGGACCCCACCTCGGGGAGACCCTAGCCTCGATTTATCCCACTGAGACTTTGTTTCGGATATTCAGGAAGAACCAATCTCTGCCCTTCCAATTCGACCTACACGTTTGGTGGTCTGATCGGGTTAGTTGTGGGAAATACGTTCTGTCTGAGGCCTCTATCAGACAGGAATCGAGCAGGCTGATAGTTCCTCCTGATGAGGTAAAACCCTCTTCCCTCAGGAGGAGGTGAACAAGGTTCTACAAGATGATACGAGAGCAACCGAAAATTGCAGGAAAGACGGGGCTTCACTGCCAGAAAGAAGGTCGAAGACCAAAAGCAAGCTTTCTTTAAGAAGAAGCAGAGAGTTGCCCTCTACAAAACGAACCGGGGTCACTGCCATCAATAGTCAGTTACCCACTCAACATCACAGTCTTCCTCTGATTCGTCGACTATGCATCCGGATCCCCCTAGGTTCACTCCCTCACAACGAGGTAGTCCCGGTAGGGGAGAGACTACCTCTTTCAAGACCATTGGAACTTCGGTCCGTGGGCTCATAGCATAATCCCTAAAGGTTTGAAGTGGAAATGGCCACAAGGTCCTCCTCCTCCACCAGTGACCCTCTCCCAGAAATCCACTCCTATCCTGAAAGAGTACACCACAGAGTTACTCAAGAAGAAAGCAATCAAACAGGACCGATCACCGAAGTTCCAAGGCCGCCTGTTCACAATTCCGAAGAAAGGCTTGTCGGCATTGAGAGTGGACCGGGACTTGTCAAAGCTAAACTCTTACATTCTCTGCGACAAGTTCCGGATGTTGTCCATCTCTCAGGTACGGACCTTACTTCCCCGTGGGGGCGTCACCACCTCTGTCGATCTTACCGACGACTATTATCATGTGCCTATAGCTCGAAACTTCTCTTCTTATCTGGGTTTCCGCCTAGGCAGGAAAGCCTTTGCGCTCAAGACATGCCCTTCGACCTCAACATTGATCCCAGAATATTCACGAAACTGGGAGAGACAGTGTTAGAACAACTCAGGAATCAAGAGATACAGATCATTGCTTATCTGGATGGTTGGCTCATTTGGGCCTGGTCGGCCATAGAAGGCAACAGAGCTACGAAGGAAGTACTTCGATTTCTCGACAGCCTGTGATTTCGGGTCAATCTCCAAAAGTTTCGCCTGCAACCATCAGGCCACTTAGATTGGTTAGACATTCAGTGCGACCTTTCGAAGCACACGTTGTCTCTCCCTTCCAAAAAGGTAAGAGGAATAGCTTCCAAGATCAAGAATTTTCTCAAACACAAACAGGTGCCCAGAAGAACCTTAGAAATTATCATCGGTCTTCCCCAATTCACTCCAATAATGGGTCTCCTATTAAAATCCAAACTCAAAGACATCAATCGAGTTTGGAGAAAGAGAGCTACAGTACCTTTAAGAGACAAGGTCTCGAAGATCCCCTCTGTCTTGAAAATGAGACTACGCCCATGGTCCGAACCGAAGAATCTCGCATGAGTGCATATTTCCCATTAAAAACAAATAATGTACAAAAAATATCACAAACTTCAATTATAGTTTTTCTACCTATACATACCTGAATACTTGAATAAGATTACGAGTTGGGCTTAGCTGGAAAAGACTTAATAATTTAACAAGGTAAGAGTAGTTACTCGGGGGGGTTGAAGAATAAACCCTAACACACGACAGTCAACTCTACACTCACTTTTGACCTATAACCTGAGATTTCTAGGGAGCGGCTGAGAAAGGAAATGCAACTTAAAAGACTCAGATTTTCAGTAAGAAAAAATAGTAATTACCTTAAAAAATGTGTGATCTATTCCTACATGAACACAAACCATCATCCTTTACAGTATTAGGAAACTTTTCCTTAAGAGGGAAGAAGTCCCTTTGAACCAAACTGGCTGGTTTAGCTTTCCCTGGAAATATCAGAACACCAGGTCCTATAAAGGAGCAGAGTTGATGATTCCTGTTATCCCTCTAACAACCTGAGCATGAGGATGTCACAGGTGTTAGGGTAAGTCCGAGCATGAAGACGTCACAGGTGTTAAGGTAAGTCCAGGCATGAGAATGTCACAGGTGTTAGGGTAAGTACGAGCATGAGGATGTCACAGATATTATTATTATCATTATTATTATTATTATTATTATTATTACTATCCAAGCTACAACCCTAGTTGGAAAAGCAAGATGCTATAAGCCCAGGGGCTCCAACAGGGAAAAATAGCCCAGTGAGGAAAGGAAATAAGGAAATAAATAAATGAAGAGAACAAATTAACAATAAATCATTCTAAAATAAGTAACAACGTCAAAACAGACATGTCATATATAAACTATTAACAACATCAAAAACAAATATGTCATAAATAAACTATAAAAAGACTCATGTCCGCCTGGTCAACAAAAAAGCATTTGCTCCAACTTTGAACTTTTGAAGTTCTACTGATTCAACCACCCGATTAGGAAGATCATTCCACAACTTGGTCACAGCTGG
Source organism: Palaemon carinicauda (assembly GCF_036898095.1). NCBI lineage: Eukaryota > Metazoa > Arthropoda > Malacostraca > Decapoda > Palaemonidae > Palaemon > Palaemon carinicauda. The sequence goes on from NC_090751.1 coordinate 8,559,395, forward strand.
AATAAAACTTCTAGGGTAAGTTTGAGCATGAGGATGTTACAGATATTAGGGTAAGTTCGAACATGAGGATGTTACAGGTGTTAGGGTAAGTCTGAGAATGAGGATGTCACAGGTGTTAAGGTAAGTCCATATCAGGTAACTGGTAGGCAGTCACGGAAGAACCTACAGTATACCTGTGTGATGGATAATTGTTTGATTGTATGGTGATTATGAGAAATGGGTATGCATACATTCCATCAAGCCTCCCCTCATATAGGAGGATGGGGGAGATACTTCTTAACCAATCTTGTCTAGAAAGAAAGGTTACTCAATAACAAGGCTTACCTGTATCTAACGTCCAGTTCAGCACATAAAGGCATAGCTGATGCACCCCAAGAGAGGGGAAGAAGGAAAGGAGAAGCCCCATCATCCTATCCTTCATTCTATTCATGTGTTAGGACCGCTATCTTGGACAAGATGCCACATCTTGTCCGATGAGGGAGGTAGGTTTGTTAAACAGTCTGTTGAGCAGCTACCACTGGACCAAGAGTAGGTATCCAGCGACTTGCCCACTGGCAGGTTCTTCCTACATGCTAAGTCCAAATACTCACAAATGAGTGCAATAACGTTCATGAATAAGGACTTAATCTGGGCTTTCCTCTTTCACAGACAAAGTCCTGGAATAGAGTGCCATTGGGTTGATGATGTTCGGGAAATCTACCCTTATTCCCAGAATATTCATGTGCCAGACAGAGCATGGAACTCGGGTGACACCCAAAGAGGTTGAAAGGTTGAATGATCAGCAATCAGACTCACAATAGAGAAAGAACTGCATTAAGCTCTTATACCCTCAAGAGTCAGATGAAGTACTATGTACTTTAGCCTCTGAAGAGTGAATAGGAGAGCATGGTGCATCATGAGAGTATCTGTCACTCAGTGGAGAGAAGCCTTACTATTGATTGCGCATATGCGTAGGGGTGCTGAGAGAAGCCCTGAGAGGTCACCTGTAAATACATTGTGCAAATATATTGGAGAATTTCAGTGTGGCAAGATCTCAGACTGTAGAACGATCTCAAACCGTAGAACGATCTCAGACCGTAGAACGATCTCAGACCGTAGAACAATCTCAGTGAGTGGGAAGATAGTGGTGCGGGGTAGGAAGATCTCGGTGCATGGTGGGAAGATCTCGGTGCGAAGTGGCAAGATCTCGGTGAGTGTGGTGGGAAGATCTCGGTAGTTAGACTGGAGCGGTGAGAAAAAACAAGCGACGCTCTGATCTGTTTCTCGCACGTGCGAGCGCTTGGGAACA
>NC_090751.1:8561182-8633682 GCF_036898095.1 Palaemon carinicauda
ATTTTATTCTTGTAATAACCACAAATAAATACAGGTGAGGTGAGAACTTCATTGATTTGTATATTGGAGAAAAACTGAGCATACAGTACAGTAAATAAGCATTCAAATGCAGGGGATGTCTCAGTTTAACCTTGAACTTATCCTTTACCTGCCTCAGGAGTTGACATATAGACTTACACCATAATATCGAGCACTGGGACCTAGACCATTCAGTCATACAGAAATGGGGAGAAACCCCTGAAGTTGCATCAAGAAGTTCAATGTAAAGAGCTTGGAAAGCAAGATGAAAGAAAGGAAGCGGAAATGGGGGTATAGAAGACGACTAAAAAGTGAGAGGAGCTTGGGTCCGAAAGACAACTACACCAAGACCTTCAAGAACAGTAATGCCTATAGTGTACCTCAATACCTGCATCAAGAAACTAATCTCCAAATAATTTTCATGGCAATCTGATAGGATAACTGACATGCAATCCCAGTAAAATATAGTAAGGTGTAGATATATGCATCTTTATTGAAGGAAAAATTCATTCTATCCTTATTCTGATTAATTACTTAATAGGGAGTTGATCTGGATAACTCTTTTACCTCCTTCATGCAATTGGAAGTCTTGCGTTGTTATTTATAAGAACTTTAAAAAATGAAACTGACACACTTCTAAATATTCTTCTTTCAACCTTATTAATTCCATTGTATTGCAAAGTCGGCCTCTCGAGTCACATTTTACCAACATCCCCCAGTCCCACCACACCCATATCCCTGTCCACCACATCCATATATCTATAAAAGTAATCCCAAAAGTATTTAATGCATCATATGTTATATGTTATATTATCTGTAAAACCACTATTGCATATACAGTATGTGAAAAAGACTCTGTCCTCTGTTTACGATGGAATATTCATGACATGGTTCAGTGCACTGATAAGCATTAGCATGGAAATAAAAGATGAAAAAGAGGGGGAAATATGGGTGGCAAAATATTACACTAAGTACTCATCTATCATGGCAAACTATTGGTCCTAATCATGTTTATGCCCATGAATAAATTGGCTACTTCCCTAAATATACAGGAAAACAAATGGAAACCTTTAACAACCTACATTCACACATCTAACTTCAATTATATCTGTACTTCTCAAGTTGAGAGACAAAAATACATAGCCTTGAGATGACCTTTCCAACCACAATGAAATGATGTAATACTGGAGGAAAGTGTCGCAAGTTTTGTTAACTACTTGATAAATGTCCTAACTGGGAACAGAAAGGCATTGTCCTTATCCACACCATTTAGGTTTCCATTGGGTTGAAAAAGTAAACACAATGACAACATCTGCTCTCCATAAAGCCTGCAATAAGTTGGGTGTGAAGCAGAACCAGGTGTGAAGCAGAACCTAATGATGATGCTATGATAGATTGGATACCTCACGCCATATCTAAACCTATTAACTGATGCTGTGTAAAATGATATTTTGATTATAAAATGACAAATTCGAAGATAATTTGTATTTTTCCTAACCATACAAACCTTAGCTATTTACAAAGGGTTATTACTTTTAGCGTAGCTGAAATGGCGAGCCATTAGAATTTAACGAGGGTGTATTACCCCCGCGCTAGTTAGCGGGGGGGTAGGGGAGTGGTAGCTAGCTACCCCTCCTCCCCCTCACACACAGGTGAATACTCACTTTCACTTAGAGGTAGGACTTGTCTTGGGGGACAGGGCTGGCGGGCAAATATGTGTAAATAGCTAAGGTTTGTATGGTTAGGAAAAATACAAATTATCTTCGAATTTGTCATTTGTTCCGTAACCGAAATACAAACCACGCTATTTACAAAGGGTGACTTATCCCTTAGGAAGGGTGGAAAGTCCCCAGCCATACTGGCTTTGGCTTTACCCGGGGACTCAGAATCCGAGTGAGTCGCACTCGAGAAAAGGAGTCCCTGCACCTCACAAGTTCCTTGCACCGCAAGGAACCATGTGGCCTACGTAAGCTTGTGTGTGAAGGAAGAAGGGTGACCCGTCTTAGGCAGTTGACCTGGAGTTCCAGAAGGAACTCTGGGTTAAGACGTTCCCAATACCACCTCGTCAGGGTATGGGGGACGCGACAGTATTGACTCAATACTCGGAACACAAGGAAGCATGGTTTACCTGCAGAGGTTCGAGGTCAGCTATGCAGAGACCAGGATGCTGCTTCCCCGTAGAGGGGATGATGAAGAAAGAAGTAAGGGCCAGACATACTTCTTTCGTTCATGCAGACTAAAACCTGATAACAATGCCCTCAACCTTCTGCTACCTGTCCAAAAAGGAGCCTGAGGTTAGACCAGCTGTTGTGTAGCCACCACAGAGCGATAGAAAACGTATCGAGACTCCTGTGGGTCACGCCCTGCAGGAAGCGGGCTGCGAAGGTCATCAGACGCTTCCAGACTCCAGCTTGTAGCACCTGCGTCACAGAGTAGTATTACTCGAAGGCGAGGGACGTTGCGATGTATCCAACATCGTGCTGTAGGGCGACGTGACGGGGGAGGGTCTGAAGACAGGTCGAGATGAATGTCCTTGAGTCCGGGCTGAAGAGGTATACTGGTGACTCTCCCCCCATGTCCTCCTTGTGTTCCCAAATCGGCTGCAACTGAGGCCAAACTGCAGCTGTTCCCAGCGCTAACCTCTCGATTCCTGTACTGGCAAGAAAGAGAAGGTCTTGGGACATCAGACACAGAATGGAGACTCAAAATCTTGAATGAATCGGACCGAAGGGTCGGGACCCACAGATTCTGAGTCTAGCCAACAACTCAGGAGCGAGCCTGAATGTTGCCTTCCCCTCTTCCTTAGAAAGGGGGGGAGTAGTAAGAGACCAAGAAGATTGCCTACACACTGGCCGTGGCCAGAGTGAGCAGAAGACCCAGGGCGGAATACAATCCGAGGCCTGTCGTAAAAGGGTCTTGAGAAGATCTCTTAAAGGACTAAAAGTCCGAGCCATGCTCCAAGTTGGAGGTCTTCCTCCGACTAGGGCAGGGACGATCGTAGCTTCGCATGAGCGAGGATAGATCCAGCGGGCAGGAAAAAGTTATTCCTTTAAGCCTGAAGGTCAGGGAAAGGCTGAGCGACAGGCTTCATTGCCAAGAGCGGAAAGGAGTTTCCTCCCGCCGAAAGGCAATAAGACCGTTATTGCTGGAGAAGAGGCCTCACGGGAAGAGGTATATCTCCCACGGCACCAACCACCTTAGACTCTTCACTTTGCCTGGGAGACCCCTGTGGATGACTATCGCAGATGACGCGACCTCCGTACCGCGACTGTAGCGGGTTGTCTCTTCTAGAGGAGGAAGCGTAGTGTCTCCAGGCATGAAGCCGAAGCGACGCCCCGGTTCGGGAGAGATGTCGCAGTGTGGTTGCTTGAGTAGTCTGCGCCGTGGGAGAAGCTCTCCCGGGAGTTCCGTCAGGGGAAGCAGAGGGTCCAGAAACCGTTCTGCACATAGTCCCAGTGGAGCTCTCCCATTGAAAGGTTGACAGACAACCTGGTTTTGTTGAGACCCATTGTCCGCAGACAAAAAGGAGGGAAGACGCAGGCGTCGAAGTTGTCCCACCATCACCGGAATGCATCTTGCCAGAGTCTCGGGGTCTGAGACTGGGGGGAAAACTAGCGGAAGCTTGAGGTTCCAAGCTGTCGCGATCAGGTCCCCCAGACCAGCACTTGCTGGTTACCCAAGGTCAAAGACCCCTAGGTACACTCTCTCTATGAGGCTCTGCTCGGATAGTCTGAGAGAAACATTCCCCTGCCTGGAATGAGAGAGCCGATGGTGGAATTGAGAGAATCTCAATCATCCCGATATCTCTACTGCAAGATGTGAAGGTGTGAAAATGCGTCCCCTGCTGGTTAGCATGAAGTCGACACGCAACGGGGCGACTTGGCAGGAGCGGTAGGATCTGAAGAGGGGCCAGACTAAGGCCCTTAAGCCTGCCTGAATGATGGAGAGGTATCCTTCAGGTCTTGACCATAGGCCTGGACCGGAACATGCCCCCCCCCCCCTTTCCTTTGACGAGTCCGAGAACCGCATCAAGAATGTGGGGAAAGGACGAGAATATCCACTACCATCAAGAGGCTCCATAGGTCAACACCCATTGTAGGTTTAATAGTTCCGCTGGTCCCATAGGGCCAGGGAGTCCGGTTAAACATTGCCTGAAGCCACCGGAACTTGGATCGCCCCACATGGAACTTATCCTGAGGCGACCGTTCGGACTATAAACGGGTCAATGAGGAAAGAAGAACTAGGAAACGTTCCAAGGTAGGGCTGAAAACTCTGCTTGACTGAGAACAGGTACTGCGACTCTCCTCAGTCTTGCCACGGTGAACCGAAAGGAAGGCTCGGAGGATGTGGTAACAGAATCTGGCGTCCCCAGGTGGTCACCCATCCAAGTACCGACGTTGCTTAACCTCGCTGGCCGGACGAGAAGCGGGGTTTCCAACGTGGTAAGGCGGTTGACTCAATATCATGGCCAGATACTCCAGATGTTGAGGCAGAGGAAGAGAAGGCTCCAAGCAAAATACCATGAGCCCACACTCATGGTCAGCATTCGGAAGCTTTTCCCGGCGCTGAAGAAGGTCGAAACCCGAGCCTACCGGAGTTGACCAGCCCTCCAAACAGCAGAGGAGGCGGAAGTCTGCACCTGAGCGGCCAAGAGGAAGGCAGGGAGAGTTCTCTGGGGAAACAAACCTGCTATGCCACGGCGGGATAGCCACACTGCATCATAAGCAGGAATACTTGCAGTTTAGGCTGAATTCGACGAGCACCCTGGAAGATGGATGGAATGGAAACTGAAAGTACCCGTCCTTCCGATCCAGGGTTAAAGGAGTCCTGTCGCCTCGTTACCAGTCTGATCGATTCTGCTGGTCTACGCTGGCCGAAGTTTGTTCGACAAACTTGATCAGGGCTGAGAGGTCGACTATGGACATCCCCTCTCAGATCCTTCCTTACAAGAAAGGATCGACTGAGGGGGCCGGGGGTGAAGCCGTCGATGATCCTAAGGAAGACCTTCGCCTAAGGTATGGATCATTCTGCCCAACCGGGCAACTCTGCTGATGCTATGGCATAGAGGTTCAGAGACACTGAATTCGCTGACAGAGACGGCAGGCGCGATATCCTTGGCTACTCACAGAGATTGTGCGGGAATGGGCATCGGGAAGCTGTCATTCGGATGAGTAACCTTAAGCATCCTCCCAGCGAAAAAACCTGCAATCCTAGAGTTCGTGAACTCCTTTTAGGACTATGCCCCCCCGGGGGAGTCTCCCGTGCCATCTGTTCCTGACAGGAGGAAACTGCAATTGGACACCTTGTCCCAGTTGTCGTAGCCGATAACTTAGGCCGACGTGGTTGAAAGAAAAGGGAGCTGGAGCCCTGCAGTCTGGAAGAAAGCGCCTTGGAGGAGTGAAACCGGAAGTCGATTTACTCCGCACAGCAGACGTCTAAGTCTCTGTCCTTGGGCAAAGACAAAACTCTTCTCAAGGATGGAAGGGTGTCTGAGGTCGTTGACCTCCACAGATGAGACACCCGAATGAAGCCTTCAGTCAGCGCGTCCAGATGGTACAACATCGAGCTTGTCCGCAAGTAGATACTTAACGACGAAAGGCCAAGGTGCCTGAGCTCGAGAGGAGGAAAGTACCCTTGATCTTCCTGTAGCTTCCTTGAACCAAACCTCGGGCCGTAACCGAGGAGGGAAAGAACCTGGTAAGCTCCCAGAGGAAGAGGTAAGCAGTCACCCCTTGTCCGATGGAGAAATCTTCAACGGAAAGCCCCCCCCGCCAAAAATCCTTCCAGGGCGGGAGAAGGAGAGAGTACTCGTGCAGGAGAGGGGACCCTCGAGACCGACCTCTTGGGAACCAACTTCGCCCTGGGGGAAGTCACCACGAAGTCCACTCCTCTCTTTCTCTTCAGCGTAGGAGAGACAGCCGCTGGTTTGTTACCCTGGCCGGTGAGTGCTGGTTTAATAAACCTCATTAACGCCCGTGCCAGCGGATCAAACCATGTCTGCTGCTCCAAGGACACAGAGTCCGAAATCCTCGCTAAGGTGAAAGGGATCGGGCGATCCTTTGGAGAGGACACGACGGTTCCTGCCTGAAAAGAAGGTGGGAAGAATGCTGTACTGACCTGTCTTCGTCCTGCACTACCAACCTGTGCTTGGATGGAGGTGATCCCGAGTGCCGCCTAGGAGCACGCGTCCCTGCTGCTACCACCGGCTGTGGAATTCGCCGCGAACTATGGTCGCGCGAGGGCGAACAGTCGCGCAAAGGCGAATGGTCGCGCGGGCGCACAGGCGAGTGGTCGCGCGGGCGCGCAGGCGAGCGGTCGCGAGGGCGCGCAGGTGAGCGATCGCGCGGGCGCGCAGGCGAGCGATCGCGCGGGGCGCGCAGGCGAGCGATCGCGCGGGCGCGCGGGCGCGCAGGCGAATGGGCGTGACGGCGAGGGATCGTGCTGCCGCGTAGGTGAAGAAGATCGCTGGCGGTAAGCGATGGCGAGCAGCATGTGTAGGTGAATGATCGCGTGATAGGGTGCGATGGTGATCAGCATCCGCAAGAGGGCGAGCGTTCAGGGTTGTGCGATGAGGAGCAGCATGCGTAAGCGGGCAATCGTGCAGGGTTGTGCGATGGCGAGCAGCATGCGCAGGTGAATGATCGCGTGAAAGGGTGCGATGGTGATCAGCATCCGCAAGAGGGCGATCGTTCAGGGTGGTGCGATGAGGAGCAGCATGCGTAAGCGGGCAATCGTTCAGGGTTGTGCGATGGCGAGCAGCATGCGCAGGTGAATGATCGCGTGAAAGGGTGCGATGGTGATCAGCATCCGCAAGAGGGCGATCGTTCAGGGTGGTGCGATGAGGAGCAGCATGCGTAAGCGGGCAATCGTTCAGGGTTGTGCGATGGCGAGCAGCATGCGCAGGTGAATGATCGCGTGAAAGGGTGCGATGGTGATCAGCATCCGCAAGAGGGCGATCGTTCAGGGTTGTGCGATGAGGAGCAGCATGCGTAAGCGGGCAATCGTTCAGGGTTGTGCGATGGCGAGCAGCAGCCGCAGTTGAGGGTCGCGCGATGGCGATCAGCATCCGCAGTTGAGGGTCGCGCGATGGCGATCAGCATCTGCAGTTGAGGGTCGCGCGATGGCGATCAGCATCCGCAGTTGAGGGTCGCGCGATGGCGATCAGCATCTGCAGTTGAGGGTCGCGCGATGGCGATCAGCATCCGCAGTTGAGCTAGTAGCTGGCGAACCATGTTCCTTCAGAAGTGTTGGAGAACGTTGGCGTGCCAGCTGTAACACACGTGGGCGATCCGGAGATCGCTGGCGAGCTGATGATCGCTGACGAGCTGACGATCGCTGGCGAGCTGATGATCGCTGACGAGCTGATGATCGCTGACGAGCTGATGATCGCTGACGAGCAGAAGGCTACGCGTGGAAGCCTGTGCAAAGAAGAAGAGTCCTTGACCCCGACCTGAACCGAAGTTCTAGATCGCGAGGGCGAACGTGGGCGCACAGGGCACGTAACAGGAACCGCAGGGAAGATCATCTTGAAAGCGCTGACGAACAGGAGAGCGCTGACGAACAGAAGGGCGCGCAGGGAAACCCTGACACGCAAGGGAAGAACCCCCGTGGGGGCAACCCTTAGCCCCGAAGGGATCGTTGTCCGCCGGGAGACTGATGTCCGTCGGAAGACCGCTGTCCGTCGGGAAGACCGTTGTCCGTCGGGAAGACCGTTGCCCGTCGGAAGACGAGATTAGACTGCTGTCCATCTGCACCAAGACGGAAGATCGAGAAAAAGAAGTTGTAGGCTGCAAACGGAGATTCAAAAAGGCGCCTCAAGCACCCTTATAGGGAGATGAGAGGCCCTTACGACGAGGCGGACGGAGGGCCTTACGGCGAGGGAGGCCAACAGCAACAGCAACAGAAGAAACCTCCGAAGAGGAGTCTCTATGAGTGTACTCTCTCGCGAACGAAAGAGAAACACTTCGTGGAAGAGACTGGTCAGCCAGTGACCTAAAAGGGGCAATCCTCCGAAGAGGAGCTCCTGCAGTTGCCCAGCCCCTTGAGCGAAACTGCAGGTGCGACCGCTCAGCACCAAGAGCATAGTCGCACGAAAAAAAGGCAAGAGAAGAACCCCCCAAAAGAGGAAAAGCTCAAGCCTGGACAGGAAAAAAACTTCCCTCGGAAGGAAAGTTATCCGCCCAAGGAGGCAAGCCTCCTGACTGTTCTAAAATGAACTGGAGAGCTGTCCGTCGACACGGGAGTACTACCAGTAGAAGGAGACACGCCCCTGACGACAATACAAGGGGGGAGGCAGCAACAGCCGAATCCCCAGGACTCAACCAGACAGCTCACACCGTTGCTATATTACAGAAACGAACTAGATCGGTAACTGTAAAAAAATAAAAACAAATAATATTAGTACACATTCATTCCCCCGGGAAGGCTCCGAAGAGGAATCCCGAGGAAAAGGAACAAGAATTACACAACAGGCACGTGCCCTCACAACCACTTACACTCGCGGAAGGAGAGCTGTAACCAAAACAGAATTATAACAATTATAATTATGTAACTATGTAATTATGTAATTTAAAAATGAATGAACACTAAAGAAAAAAACGAAAACCCCGAAAGGAATCGTTCTACAAGCTGAAAAATTAACAACTACAATTAGATTCATAAACTAATTGAGACAAAATGTACGGCGTAGCAACCCCACCCACACGGGAAGGAAGCTACAAGGGCGTAGTAAAACATAGTAAAAGGGTGAACGACCTCAAGAGAGAGAGAGAGAGAAAGACCGAAGTCAAACTCGATCGCAACCCATAAAATTAGGCCGTGGTGGCCTAACTGCCGAGGCCTCCACGTAGATATCGTACACTACACACACACATCTGAAAAGGAAACTTACTTATTTCTATACTCAAATATATATACAAACATGAAAACATGTTTACATATATATTGAGTAAAAGAAAAGTAAGCGATTAAGTAAAGACAAAACAGACAATGGCTGCCAAGCGAGGACCAAGACAGAGACGTCTGTCACAGTCCGAGCCAAAAGTGAAAGTGAGTATTCACCTGTGTGTGAGGGGGAGGAGGGGTAGCTAGCTACCACTCCCCTACCCCCCCCGCTAACTAGCGCGGGGGTAATACACCCTCGTTAAATTCTAATGGCTCGCCATTTCAGCTACGCTAAAAGTAATAACCCTTTGTAAATAGCGTGGTTTGTATTTCGGTTACGGAACAAATAAATTTTTGAATATACTTACCCGGTGAATATATAATAGCTGACCTCTCCGGCGGCTCGACAGAAAAACACAAAAACTCGCGAGCGATCGCCATGAAGGTTGCGGGTGTGCCCACCAGCGCCAACTATCGGCCAGATACCGCATATACATGTAAACAGCTCCAGTTCTTCTCATCCCGCTGGGTCTCTATCGGGGAGGAAGGGGGGCCTTTAATTTATATATTCACCGGGTAAGTATATTCAAAAATTTATTTTATAATCAAAATATCATTTTTAAATATTAAACTTAGCCGGTGAATATATAATAGCTGATTCACACCCATGGTGGTGGGTAGAGACCAGTATTAATACAGTTTACAGCGTATATGCTTAGAGTTTTTGACAGTTATATCATAACAAAACCCAAATATATATAGGTACCTGGTAAGGAAGATGACTTTGACGATTACTCTGCCTTGTTAGTCTTGTCTTCCTCACGAAGCCCAGCCATCCTCTTAGGATGCTGAAAGACTCCCAGGAGCTGAAGTATCAAGGGCGGCAACCCATACAACAGGACCTCATCAAACCCCTAATCTGGGCGCTCTCAAGAAATGACATTTGACCACCCGCCAAATCAACCAGGATGCGAAAGGCTTCTTAGCCTTCCGTACAACCAAAAAACAAGATTAAAAACATTTCAAGAGACAGATTAAAAGGATATTGGAATTAAGGGAATGTAGTGGTAGAACCCTCACCCACTACTGCACTCGCTGCAACGAATGGACCCAGTGTGTAGCAGTCCTCATAAAGAGTCTGGACATCTTTTAAGTAAAATGACGCGAATACTGACTTGCTTCTCCAAAAGGTCGCGTCCATAATACTTCGCAGAGATCTATTTTGCTTAAAGGCCACGGAAGTTGCTATAGCTCTTACTTCGTGTGTCTTAACTTTAAGCAAGCATCGGTCTGTTTCATTCAAGTGAGAATGAGCCTCTTGGATTAAAAATCTGATAAAATATGACAAAGCATTCTTTGACATAGGTAATGATGGCTTCTTAACTGAGCACCATAAGGCCTCAGATCCACCTTGTAAGGACTTAGTACGAGCTAAGTAGAACTTAAGAGCTCTAACAGGACACAGTACTCTTTCAAGTTCGTTGCCTACGATCTCTGACAGGCAAGGTATATCAAATGACTTAGGCCAAGGACGAGAAGGCAGTTCATTTTTGGCCAGGAAACCAAGTTGAAGTGAACATGTGGCTTTATCTGTGGAAAAGCCGATGTTCTTACTGAAGGCATGAATTTCACTGACCCTTTTAGCCGAAGCCAAGCACACTAGGAAAAGCGTCTTGAGGGTGAGATCCTTCAGGGAGGCTGAACGTAATGGCTCAAACCTGTCTGACATCAGGAACCTTAGGACCACGTCTAAGTTCCATCCAGGAGTTGCCATACGACGTTCCTTAGAGGTCTCGAAAGACTTAAGGAGATCTTGGAGATCTTTATTGTTGGAAAGATCTAAGCCTCTATGTCGAAAGACCGAAGCCAACATGCTCCTGTAGCCCTTAATAGTGGGTGCTGAGAGGGAGCGAACATTTCTCAGATGTAACAGAAAATCTGCGATTTGGGCTACAGAGGTACTGGAAGAGGACACAGATGCTGACTTGCACCAGTCTCGAAAGACTTCCCACTTCGACTGGTATACTTTGATGGTAGAAGCTCTCCTAGCTCTCGCAATCGCACTGGCTGCCTCCTTCGAAAAGCCTCGAGCTCTTGAGAGTCTTTCGATAGTCTGAAGGCAGTTAGACGAAGCGCAGGGAGGCTTTGATGAACATCCTTTACGTGGGGCTGACGTAAGAGATCTACCCTTAGAGGAAGACTCCTTGGAATGTCTACCAGCCATTGAAGTACCTCGGTGAACCACTCTCTCACGGGCCAGAGGGGAGCAACCAACGTCAACCTTGTCCCTTCGTGAGAGGCGAACTTCTGCAGTACCTTGTTGACTATCTTGAATGGTGGGAATGCATACAAGTCCCGGTGAGACCAGTCCAGTAGAAACGCGTCTATGTGGATCGCCTCTGGATCTGGGACTGGTGAGCAATAGATTGGGAGCCTTTTGGTCAACGAGGTGGCAAAGAGGTCCATGGTGGGTTGACCCCAAGTCGCCCAAAGACTCTGGCACACGTCCTTGTGGAGGGTCCATTCCGTGGGTATCACCTGACCCCTTCGACTGAGACAGTCTGCCAAGACGTTCAAGTCCCCCTGGATGAACCTTGTCAACAGGGAGATGCCTCGATTTTTTGACCATATGAGGAGGTCCCTTGCGATCACGCACAGCGTGTGGGAGTGAGTGCCTCCTTGCTTGGAGATGTATGCCAAAGCTGTGGTGTTGTCTGAATTGACCTCTACCACTTTGTTTCGAAGAATGTTCTCGAAATTCCTCAAGGCCAAGTGGACTGCTAATAGCTCCTTGCCGTTGATGTGCATGCTCTTCTGAACTGAGGTCCACAGACCCGAGCATTCCCGACCGTCCAGGGTCGCACCCCAACCCAAATCCGACGCGTCTGAGAACAACACGTGGTTTGGGTTCTTGACTGCTAGGGACAGGCCCTCTCTCAGACTGATATTGCTGTCCCACCAGTTCAGGCATGCTTTTACTGGTTCGGAGACTGGGATTGATACCGTCTCTAAAGTCTTGCCCTTGTTCCAGTGAGAGGCTAAATGGAACTGGAGAGGCCGAAGGTGCAGTCTCCCTAGCGAGACAAACTGCTCCAGGGATGAGAGAGTCCCTACGAGACTCATCCAACTCCTTACTGAACAACGTTCTCTCTTCAGCATTAGTTGGACTTTGAGCAGGGCTTGTTCTATTCAGGTGGCAGACGGAAAAGCCCGAAAAACTAGACTGCGAATCTCCATCCCCAAATATAGAATAGTCTGGGATGGGATCAGTTGGGACTTTTCTAAGTTGACCAAAAGTCCCAACTCCTTGGCCAGACCCAACGTCCAATGTAGATCCTGCAGACAGCGATGACTGGACGATGCTCTGAGAAGCCAGTCGTCCAAGTACAGGGAGGCTCGGATTCCCGATAGATGAAGGAATTTTGCCACATTCCTCATGAGCCTCGTAAACACGAGAGGAGCAGGACTGAGGCCAAAGCACAGTGCTCGAAACTGGTACACCACATTCCTGTAAACAAACCTCAGAAACGGTTGGGAATCCGGGTGTATAGGAATGTGGAAGTACGCATCTCGCAGGTCGAGAGACCATCCAGTCTCCCTCTCTGACCGCTGCTAAGACGGACTTCGTGGTCTCCATCGTAAATTTTGTTTTCGTAACAAAAACGTTGAGCGCACTGACGTCTAGCACTGGCCTCCAACCTCCTGTATGCTTTGGGACTAGGAAGAGAAGGTTGTAAAACCCCGGTGATTGAAGGTCCGAGACTTTCACCACCGCTCCCTTCTCTAGCAACAGAGACACTTCTTGATTTAGGGCTTGTCTCTTTGACTCCTCTCGGTACCTGGGAGAGAGGTCTATGGGAGTTGTTACTAGAGGAGGTTTGCGTACAAACGGTATTTTGTACCCCTCTTTGAGCAACAGAACAGACTCTTGGTCTGCACCCCTCTTCTCCCAGGCCTGCCAGAAGCTGTTCAATCTGGCCCCTACCGCTGTCTGAGGCTGTGGGCAGTCAGACTCTGCCACGGGAGGACTTGGCTCCTCTCTTCTTACCTCTCTTTCCCTCGGCACGAGAGCCTCCCCTGCTGGGAGCTCTGCCACGAAAGGGCGGGATAAATCTAGACGCAGGAGTCTCGATCCTGGGTCTCACAACAAAGGATGAAGAAGGAGCTCCCTTGCGAGCAGAGGACGCCATCAGGTCATGTGTGTCCTTCTGCACAAGCGAAGCAGCTATATCCTTAACCAGCTGTTGTGGAAACAAGGCAGCCGATAAGGGAGCAAAGAGCAGTTCCGATCTCTGACAGGGAGTAACTCCTGCTGAAAGGAAAGAGCAAAGGGTTTCTTCTTCAAGACTCCCGACGTAAAGGTGGAGGCGAGCTCATTGGAGCCATCGCGGATGGCTTTGTCCATACAGGACATGATAAGTAAGGATACATCTTGGTCGGCAGACGAGATCTTCCTACTTAATGCTCCTAAAGACCAATCAAGAAAGTTAAAAACTTCAAAGGCCCTGTATACGCCTTTAAGTAGATGGTCAAGGTCCGAGGAGGACCAACAAATTTTCGAGCGTCTCATGGCCAGGTGACGGGGAGAGTCAACGGGGAGAGTCTACGAGGCTTGAGAAGTCACCCTGGGCAGAGGCAGGGACTCCCAAGCCGAGAACTTCTCCCGTGTCATACCAGACGCTCGATCTAGAAGCAAGCTTAGAAGGTGGGAAGGCAAGGGCCGTCTTCCCCAAACTCCTCCTGGTATCCAACCAGTCGCCTAGAAGACGTTAAGCCCTCTTAGAAGAGCGAGAAAGCACTAGCTTAGTAAAGGCAGGCTTGGTAGCAGCTAAGCCTAGAGCAAACTCAGACGGAGGCGAACGAGGAGCAACAGCAACAAAATGATCTGGAAAAAGATCCTTGAAAATCATCATGATCTTCTTAAAATCCATCGAAGGTTGAACAGCCTTAGGTTCTTCTACATCTGACAAAACGTCCAAAGAATTATCATCAGGATGAGGATCAGCAACGTCCTCATCTGAAGGAACCTCGTCCGACAACTGATGAGTCTCAAGCAAGGGAGAGACCTGCCTTGGTGGCAATGCTTGACAAGCAGAGTCCACACGCACAGGAGCATCAGTAGCAGTCCAGGACGCTACGTCATGTAACTGCTTAACGGACTGACTAGCAACAACAACAGGAGCGGGAGGACGCTCGACGTCAACTCGAGACTGCCTTGACTGCCTAGACTGAGCAGTTAAAACAACTCTTGACTGCGGTGCTTGACGCTCAACGTCAAAACAAGTCAACTTAGCTGGTTGGCGAACGTCCTGAACGTCAACACGAGCATGCGGCAGCGGCTGAACGTCCACAAGCAGCTGAAAGTCAACACGGGACTGCATCGAGTGAGGCTCTACGTCACGTGACTGACGTGACTTTGTAACGTCAACGTCAACAGGACGAGCAAAGGCTCGTTTGGGCGGCTGACGGCCAGGATCTCGATCAGCTAAACGGCGAGGATCATCGTGAACCTGCTCAGCAGTATAATCCTCCATAAGAGAGGCAAGCTTATTCTGCATATCTTGCAGTACAACCCATTTAGGATCAACGGGAGTGGGTGCGGTTCGAGACGAGGGTAACGTCTGTGACTGCAAAACATTGCCTACACTAAGACTCTCGGAGCCTGTGTTACGCTTCTGTTTAGGCGGCGAGCAGTCTTCCGATGACTGCACAGGGTCAGAGCTGTCCCAATGGCTACAACCAGGACGCTGGACCTGTCCTGAAGGGACTGACTTTCGCTTTAAGGGTCTCGAAACCTTGCTCCACGGTTTCTTACGCGAGAAGCCTTCGGATGACGAGGAGAAAACCGCCTCGCTCGTCTTATGGTAGGGGCGGTCTTGACGAGACACGCCCGAAACCATAGAGGGAACGTCTGTTCGTTGGTTAAAGCCTCTCGTCCCCATAAGTCCTACGACATTACTTCTCCCTGGTGCATGGGAGCTTGCAAGAGGTCTCGGACTAGGCGAACGACAGGCACGAACAGACGAACCCTCGGTCGCAACACTGATAACACTTTGCGCACTAATCACTTTATCCCCACGATTTTCTAATGTGGCACTCTGACACTTTAACTCTTTTACATCCGCCATGAGTTGATTACGGTCCGTAGCTAAAGATTCAACTCTCTCGCCCAAAGCTTGAATGGCACGTAACATATCCCGCATTGATGGTTCATGAGTGCTAGTAGAAGGTTCAGGCACAACTACTACTGGGGAAGGATTAGGTTCAGGGGCATGGGAGGAGGAAAATTCTAATGATCTAGAGGAACTTCTCCTCACCCTATCTCTCTCTAGCTTACGAGAATACTTATCAAACTCTAGCCAGTCGAATTCCGAAAGTACCACGCACTCATCACACCGATCTCCTAATTGACGGGTTTTACCCCGACAATTAGAACACACAGTATGTGGGTCGAGAGAGGCCTTTGGAAGACGTTTGTTACAATCCCTAGCATTACATTTACGAAATTTAGGAATTGGAGAAGGGTCAGCCATTTTGAAAAGTCAAAGAAAGTCCAAAAACAATCCAAAGTCATCAACAATTAAATCTATCCAAAAAAGAGTTCAAGAGTTTAAATTGAAGATAAAAACACCTGCACTGCGAAAGCTCAAAACCAAAAAGAAGTACTTCACCAAGACTGTTGAAAAACTCCAGGTTAACAGCGAGTAATGGAATCAACTTGTCGACAAGACCGACAGAGAAGAACTGGAGCTGTTTACATGTATATGCGGTATCTGGCCGATAGTTGGCGCTGGTGGGTACACCCGCAACCTTCATGGCGATCGCTCGCGAGTTTTTGTGTTTTTCTGTCGAGCCGCCGGAGACGTCAGCTATTATATATTCACCGGCTAAGTTTAATATTTAAAAACCTTTGAATACAGACTAACTCAATGGCTCATATGGACCCTTTATAAAACTTTAACGCTAAAATGAAGTACCATTTCCATTGCATGAAAAACTTGCTTAAAATTCACGATTGGACTTCCAGTTTTGTCAAGAAGTTTCAGGGTTTCATAAACTTCATGAAAATCATCTATATCCCTTAATTATAAAAATGGATGGCTTCTCTGAGAAATCCAAAATCAATCTTTAATGACCCCAATCATAAAAATAATGGTACTTCGAAGCTCATGCTTTGACTTCTACTCTACATTAAAAACTTTTTATGCAACTTCATGTTAAAGTTTTAAGAACAGCATGAGCAATATCAATATAGCAACTGTATACAGTACAATGAATAATGTTATTGGTAATACTGTGATACCTGTAGTAACTACTGTAATGAGTCAGATCTAAGATCTACATACTTGCTGTCTAGCTGCTTGAAGTCTGGCAGCAAGAGCTGGTGGCAAATTTGGATTATGAGATCCTGGGCGCCGACTCTGTTCAAGGAGTTGAGCCCGAGCTAGTACCAAGTTGGAAGACTGACGGGAAGCCAGTTTTCGTGCAAGCTCAGCTGGCGTTAATCTCATTGATGCTAAATCGTGGACTGTATCCTGTAAAATTTATAAAAACTCATTATTGCTTGAAAAATGAGAAACTCTTGGCTGTTTCATGCTATTCTTAAAAAAATTATTTATTTGTACATTTTCTTGTTAAAACAAAAAGAATCTTTTTTTGTCATTCAATACAATGGTAACTTACATCCCAAATAGGCCTATTTGATGTATATTTATGATGTGGCTGAGGTCCCGAATGATACACTCTTCTTGGAGACTGAGAATGGCTATCAGTACCTTCCCTATGACCAAGTCCATCACTACCCCATCCAGAGCGTCCTCGACTCCATGGCCGCTCCTGATCCATCGTTCACCTGCAGCTGTTCAATAAAATGATGTTTTTATTTTTCTTGATTCACTACAGTCTTAAAAACAAAAGATGAACTTTTGAAAATTCTTTAGCTACACAGTCATTAATAACATATGACGAAATGTATTAATTATTCAGAACAACTAACATCTAAAAATATATGATATTTTTGTATGTTTTTTTTTTCTTTTTTTTTTTTTTGTTACATGAGTAACTGCAACTGATGAATAAAACAAGGACTGTACCCAATATGAGCAGCTTTATGAAGGTATAACTAGATCTATTATATAAGCACATAATGTGGTGTGTACTCTTATTTGTACTGATATCTCCCAAATGTAGAAAAGTTGCCAATTCTCTTAACAAAGATTTATCTAAAATTAATCTGAAGAGCCGTCAATCCTTGAAAAACCCAAAAATGATCATCTAAAGATGTAAAACATTGGATCCACACCACACAGATCCTTTTATCAAAAATGTCTATTTCTACATGTAATCCATCTAAAATTATAGGCATAATTTTGTCAATCCTAAGGATATATTTTTGTTTTTTTACTCTGTTCTTTTGAATATTGTTCCTCAGTTTAACTTCCTCCAACCGACTCATATTTCAAATGGTTGGATGAAAACCTGAGTATGAAAGGCTAAAATTTATCCTCTAATGAAAGTATTAACTTAAGAGACCATCTTCCTTCATCTAAACGAACAATTACCGGTACATCATATGTCAAATTATTACTAGGCTGGTATCAGATAATTAGCAAACAGATAAGATTAAGCAGGAAAACTGACTTATGAAGAAACACTGAAACAATAATCATCCCAAGAACTTATAAGATCATCTTCCTATTTTGTTTGTATTTGTTTGGAAAAGAATCTACATCCAAATTGTTCCGTCGCAAAAGAGGATGATCCCAAGGAGGAAAGACACCTCAGTCCATACTAAACTACTGACAGAATCGTGGTTAACAGTGCAGGCTGAAAAATTACATAGAGAGAACCACAAGCCAAATATAATGGAGTAGATTAGTGGCGATGTGAACCACGCCTGGAAGTAATCATGCAGGTAGTGCCTACACACACATGACCATACATCTTTCTTATTTACAAATTAAAATGTGAAAAGTACTGTCATTTTGCAACCTTATTGAATTTTTTGTGATTAGTGATGGGTGCTTATTATACATATTCTATTCTCAATTTTCTTTTTTCAAAGACAAATAAAAGCTTGCCCTCTATCAAGACAGTATGTGCCAAACTTGGTTGGTAAGAAATATGTTAACCTGTTCAATACTAAAGGAGAAACAGAAGTTGCCACTTGTCAAATAATGCATAATGTGCTAGGTTAGGTTGGAGTGAATCTCTGAGTTTTTTATGATTTGAGACACTTTGAGACACGTTAATTGGAGGGGTCCAGGGGAGGAAGTGCACCCAAGCCTGTAAGGGCTTGGTGTACTTGGTTAGGTTGGAGGGTATCCTGTTATGGTCCTAACTACAATTTTTATTTTCTAAGGATAATATTTGCATTAGATTATGGTTACTGACAACCCAGGAATTATGTATCTTGCAAAATTACGATGATGTAATTCATGAAAATACTGTATGCCCTTTCTGACAAGTGTAATTCACTAATTTTTGGGTGTCACCCACCAAAAGAGCCTGCCTTCCTACTGGGGTCCAATTATAATTTTTATACTGTTTCAAAGGGGGCTAGGAATACACATACACGCACAAAAGGTGGTATTACTAACAATGATGGTAGAAAACGCATGAAAAATGAAATACAGTAACCAATTGGAAGGGTTGTATTTTTTTCTCAGTTAAATAAATATAGGACTACCGGTATTCCAAAGTTATGCACATAGGTACAGTAATTCAAATAATGCTAAAATTCATATTTATCATAATCACAACATACTAGACTAGGTGATGCTGGGATGCATACTCAAAAATAATTACGGACACTGTACAAGAGAAACTACAGAATCATTACAGTACAGTGTCCACCAGGGGTTGAAATTGCATTTTTCCTTTCTTGCAGTAAAATCTTTTCAATCAAAATAATACGAAATCCATAAAAACTTTTGGTAATTGATGATTACTATAGTGTTTGCCAATGTGCAATTTGAGTCAGAGGAATTTGTTCTAATTTCCAAAGAGATCTGAACGGTGTCATGCGATGAGGTTCCCGCCTGGATTACGTTTAAAGATTTTGAGACTTAAAGGCCGCTCATGAATGGCAGAGGCAAGGGACAGTGACGTTGCCTTATCAAACAGGACAATGCCCTAGAGACTGACCACATTACATATGATCAGC
Organism: Palaemon carinicauda; assembly: GCF_036898095.1. Taxonomy (NCBI): domain Eukaryota; kingdom Metazoa; phylum Arthropoda; class Malacostraca; order Decapoda; family Palaemonidae; genus Palaemon; species Palaemon carinicauda. The sequence goes on from NC_090751.1 coordinate 8,580,249, forward strand.
GCCCAAGCCCCCTCTCCACTCAAGCGACCAAAGGAACTATCGAGTTTGAGCGGGACTCGAATCAGTCTGGCAATCACCAGGCAAGGATCGAATTTTGTTTTTTCAAAAAAAGTTGTGGAATGGGGCAATACAGAAGCCAGATAGGTTTTTTAATGTTACACTTCTCCAATCAACTACAATTTTGCAATTTTATCCTAATCCCAGAAAACCTGCTTCAGTTGACAATATAGCCTATACATTTGAGTTTTACTCTTACGTGTTTTATCTTTGGTAAATTTTACAATAAATTTTATGAAATGGCTTCTTTGTGTTCTATGTGGCAACCAGCTTAAAGTAATGATTTTTAGTTCAGCAATGTGTATCAATAAATTCTAATATATATATATATATATATATATATATATATATATATATATATATATATATATATATATATATATATCGTGAATATTTTGTGGTTCCTAATACACACCACATAAAGGCAAATCACCATCTGAAGCATCTTATTCTGAAGAAGGTGCGGGAAATAGTCCAGTTTCATTATAAAACAGTGCAATATTAGTTAGGGCACTGCAACTTGCATAACTGAATATATCTTTGCAAATACTGTTCACTATTGTATCTTGAATTCCACATACTACCGACGGAAACCTCTATCAACGAAGTTACAGATTTTGATGAAAAAACTACCTTTTTTCTTAGTACATAGCACAAGTCTCCTTCCACCAAATATTTCAGAAAGACTAATAGTAATAGGTGGGGCTTCTATCGTAAGTCCATTTTTGAACAGCGGCTGGAGTGCTAAGCTAAAATTCACCCCTTTGTTTGGTTTGCATAATTAAGACTTCCAAAATACTAGCATATGAGGCTAGAGTGTGTAGCTAAACATGTACCGCTTGCCAGAACATAGAGTAATGAGATTTGGTGTATGTGCAGGCAAAGAAAAATGAGCCGTAACCAGAGATATGGATCCAATGTAGTACTGCCTGGCCAATCAAAGGAGCCAATAACTCTCCAGCGGTAGTATCTAAATTAAACCAATAAGTCATTAGCTACGAACAACTCCATAGAAAATGGGATGGAAAATCACATTTTCTATACGTCCGGAAGTCTTGGCAAACTAATACTCCAGTATTTTGACCGTGTATCATTATTATTATTCAGTTTTGATAACAGTAACTTTTTTATTTACGATGACTTTATGATAATGACTTGCGGAAACAACACTAATTTGAATATCTTACAATTGGACTGGTACAATGTATACTTCATGGAGTTTTGAACGTATTTGATGACGATAACAACTGGAAGCCATAGTTTTTCAGTTGGGGGGAGTCGACCCACCATAACTAAAATGCGATAGATTTCTGCCAAGAACCATTATCAAAAACATTCTAAACCCCAAACAAAACTTTTAAAACAGATCTATTTTCTACAAACTGTGTATTGCACAGCTGTATAACTTTACCAATAGGGATAGCATGTACATAGGTGGTTTATTAAAGTTTTGGGGTGTATGTATGATAGCGGCCACCTCTAAGTATGATTACGGCTAACTTAAAATAAGGCAGTGTAAGGGGGGTCGCAGGGGGGCATTAGCCCCCCTCCCCCGTTAGCTAAGAAGGTAAGGACAAGGCTTGTAGGTTAGGTTGGAGGGGAAAGTTGAGGTTAGTTGATATCCATCTTTAATCCACAAGGGAAGAACAGGCCGCTGATATACAAAGGCTCCAAAGTTTTCTTTTTGAGTGATACGATGTCTTAGATCAGGATAGTGATGGGGATAATGTAAGGATTGCAGGATAAAAGTTGAAACCAAAATACGAACTAATCTCAAAAAATAAGTTATCAATGTATAAACTATATTAAAGCAGACCAGGTTATACTGCTTTACCCTAAGCATAGCCTATGCCAAGGGCTAATGAACTGAGAGGAATAATGACTATCTAGAAGAACCATAAGCCTTCATTATTATTAAAATCGAGAGTTCAACATAAAAAATCATTTATGGGAATAATTAACTTTAACATAAGCATCTATCTCAATTTAAAAAATCAATTTCTTACCTCCGCTGTGTCGTCTGTCAGTAAAGATTCAATGTTGTCGGTGAGTACGACCCAAATTCTGGTCAAAAATAACATTTTATATTATATAGATGAATAAAAAAAATCCACAGCTTCTTTTTTATTCTCTTAAATATATAAAAATAACAATTTGCTCCATATAACGTTGTTCAAGATTTGTTAAGTTACCTATATTTCGGTATGAAGAAATTTGTGTTTTACTTTACTTCGTTATGAAAACATTAAACAGTAATTTGAACTTTAAATGAAATAAATGAAAAAATCAACCCATAATATTTTCTGTCGTAGAATTAAATCTAAAACCTCTGTTCAGTCAAAAGACTACATAATCTATATTTTACCTTTGTTATATGAGATCAAAGAATGTTTCTCTCTCTCTCTCTCTCTCTCTCTCTCTCTCTCTCTCTCTCTCTCTCTCTCTCTCTCTCTCTCTCTCTCTCTCTCTCTCTATATATATATATATATATATATATATATATATATATATATATATATATATATATATATATATATAAGTAATGCCAGCGATATGTAGCTAAAATTACATACAAATATATAATCTTTGAAATTTCAATAATTTATTAGCTTTCATATCTCCCAATTTTAATTCAGTTGAAAGTTGAAACTATAATCTGCTCATTTTGGGTGTGACTGGCAGTTAAGAATATATAGGAAAAAATCAAATCTATAGAGGTAATTCTTGAATCACTATCCTTCAATAGTCCTACACTTGGGTTCCTGCAAACAAGATGATTTGGAGGAGTGGCTTATATAACTAACTTGTTAGGTGTTTTTTTTTTTTTTATTTATTTATCGAGAATGAAAATACACACACCACCAAAATTGTCCCCACCAATTCTAGACTGTTTATAAATACTCATGGAGGTTCTTCTACTGCCACAAGTTTGATTACCTCATCCCCTCTTCAATCATTTGAAACATATAAAAATTATTTTCCTTAATTAATCATCATATGCATAAGCTCATTTGTAGACAAGGAGCTTTTATTGGCAGCATAAGCATGCACAGTACAGAGGCAGCTGTCAAATTAAACAATAGTACTGTGTTAGTAAGGTGGACACTCATAAATGTGTAATACCGCCCTTTGCTACTAAATCGAGCACTGACACCTACAATTACACAGAAGCTTTGCCTGTGAGCATTGACACCCCAATATGATATAACGGTCATCCACCTCTAATTTAATTGATTTATCTATTCAATTTATACATAGTTGTTTGGTCTAATGACCTGGGACTGTGCCTACTATACTTACCACAACGAGAAGGGCCGATAAGGCAGGGCACCTTGTTTTAAACGTATTTCCCCACTTGTGTCACATCTCGCAGACCAGTAACTTACCTTTCTTTCTCCAACCTAGCTCTACCTCTTTAACCTCTTAACTTTTGTTTCACACCACCAATCGGGTAAAACTCAAGGTGTGTATTTTTGAATAACAATTCTTCACCCAAGAGGTTACTGCACTGCAATTATTCTGTGGCCACTTTCCTCTTGGTAAGGGTAGAAGAGACTCTTTGGCTATGGTAAGCAGCTCTTCTAGGAGGACACTCCAAAATCAAACCATCGTTCTCTAGTCCTTAATAGTGCCATAACCACTGTACCATGGTCTTCCACTGTCTTGGGTTAGAGTTCTCTGGCTTGAGGGTACACTATTCTATCTTAATTTTCCCTGTTGGAGCCCCTGGGCTTATACCATCCTGCTTTTCCAACTAGGGTTGTAACTTAGCAACTAATATTAATAGTACACCATTTTTCTAATTGGTCATCTCATCTTGCACTTAAATAATAATGGCCTTCCTTTCAAACACGCCTTTCATGTCATCTATCAAAGGCACTGATCCTCTCATAACACTTCTGAATTAGCCTATACACACTAACCTATTGCTACATATTCTTACCACATGACCAAACCACCTTAAAATACTCTCGTCCCTCCTTTCACCTACACTATATTTCATTCATTTCTTCAATTTACATTTCTATAAACTTATAAGTTCCTCTTGAACCACATATGCTACTTTACTAATTAGTTAATATCGGCAGATTCAATACATTTCTTCCTTTTCCAGTTGATTAAACAATCCATTCATACAGTTCAACTTTGGCTCCCAGGCAATTTGCCCCATCAATCTTGCTCATACAGTATATGCTACTACCCTTTTTACTAATCATGTTCTTTGAGTCGCCTCATCCCATCTTGACAGCATCTCTTATGTGTGCACTCACATATGAGTCAAGTGTAATCCATAACAAGAAAGGTAAGAAAAGTGTTTATAAAAGCTTATGGTGGAGTTTATAATGGATTGGCTCTATGAATTTGGACCAGAAGGCCGGGGAGGCCATTCAGTTACAGCATGAAGGAACACGCGAGATATAATGGCAATATAGAAGAAAGGAAGTGAGAACGGAGTTATAGTAGAAGGCTAAATAAAGAAGGCAGCTAAGGGCTAAAAGGAGACTGCAAAAACTGATGGTACCACCCTACTACGGGGTGGAGTTTATGATGAGATCGTTAGATTAATTCTCCTTTTAGAAATCTAAGTGTGGTTGCTTAATACAGCTATAATAAAAAATTGTGGAAGTGAAGCATGGTTGTTGGATACAAATAAAATAACAGGTAGGAGCTGTTTAAAGTATTTTTTACATTGTGTATTTAGAATAAGAATATGTTGAAAGGATGAAAAATAGTGTGCTAAGATCTAAATGGACGATGAAAAGATGAATTAATGCATTGAAGTAGTGTGGTAACATGAGCAAAAATGGAGGTAAAGAAAGTGGGTGAAGCTTGGAGCCGAGGGGATGCTGCAAAGATCCCTTAGTACACTGTTTATAAGGAAGAGACTAAAGGCGGTAAACAATAATGAAAAACGGAGAGCAAACCATTGGGAATATTGTCAAGAACCTTTAGAACCCTCTGTAGTGTAACTAACAGCCTACTCGCAACAAGGCCAATGATACTAAATTCAAGAAAAACTTTACTCATAATTTAAAAAGGCGTGCAATAATGCATTACTTTTTTTTATTTGTACAGTACTGTTGTTTGGGTATGCAATTGTTTATTAGTTGGTTAAATTTATTGCCTTTTTACTGCATCTGGAAGTTTACTTTGCAAATTTGCTGTATATGCTTTTAAGTTTGTTCAATTTGGATTGGACTAAACTGCATTGAATAATGATTTTGAGCCATATGACGAGGCACTTATGCCTGGGAAGCCCTTCAATGCCCAGATACAACTTGGGGAAACACCCCCAGTTTTGCTATTTAGTAAGTTAAAAAGTTAGAAAAATATCTGGAACTGAAATGGGAATGGAACAGGAGGCCAAAGGGACACTGCAAAGACCCAAGTAAAAACAATGACAGCAGCATACCCTATGGGATTGTCCAATTTGATTGTTTAATATAAATAAAAGCAATGATAAAATAATGATAAATGAAATTCAAAAGATCTTTCAACATACCTCACTGTTCATGTTGCTGAAGCTTGAATGAATGTTTTCCTTCAAACTAAGACAAAGTTGTCACTCAAAAACTTTGGCCTTTGCCTAATCTATTGACAATATGCTCTGGAGATTGTCACGACATATCGTATAGTGCAACTTCCCTTTACCTTGGAGGGGTTCCATAGGTCCATGTGCTGAGTCATCAGCAACCACAGCCTGGTCTTAGCTTAGGTACTATTTAAGTGTGGATGTTGTCCCTAGGATTTTCTTATAACAACTCAGTGCCTTCTCCCTTGCTTTTTCTGTGCATCAGCAACCTTTAAACTCTAAAGTGATTAAGTTCTTAACCCTGTCTCAGAACATCCATTAACAATGCATGAGCACTTCTTGGTACATATGCAGATTTCAAGTAATGGATCTTAAACTACTTCACTTATGTGTAGTAACGTAACACAATGTTTTAAGAGTATGCCAAAAGCTTTTCATGGCCCCAATATATTATTCTGTCCATGTATGGATACCTATGCCATCATCTTGCTAAAAGGAGTGGGTGTCATTTACACCCATCACAAAAGTCCAGGGACCTTTCAATTCTTTTCAGATGTCATTGATTCTTTGTAACTAGGAAAGCATCCAACGCCATTGGCTTTCATCCTCACATGTCACTTATTAATTTGGGATCAATTCTGAAAAAAATTCAGATAAACTTTAACAACTCTTATGTTTTGTAAGAAATATACAAAAGTTATAATTATCATTAACACGTCATTCAAGTATCAATAAAGCTCTATGTCCCAATGTTGAATTCTTAACAACTATCAAATTCTTCAAAAGTAGTGATTAATCAAAAAGCCTTTGAAATAATTCACCATTGTTCCAGAGGATATAAATGAATTTCCTTATATGTAGAGGTTTCACCTCTCCTTACTCATAAAATACAATACTCCAACAACAAATTTGAATTAGACCCCTCAAGATAATGCTTATAATCTTTTTACAGCCAAATAATACCAATAAAAAATACAGGATAAAGAAAATGTCACAATCACTGGGTAGGGATTTATTACTCCTAAAGTAATCTCTCCTTTACATATAAACAGCACGAGGTAAACAAGGAAAAATCCGTAATACTCTTTCCATCTGCCACAAAAGAGAACTTAACACAGGGGGTAATATACACAACCTTAGCTTTTCTGCCACAATTACTAGTTATTTCCTTTAAGAAACGAAGAAAGATATCTGCCACAACAATTTTAACTTCTTTTATGCACTGTATTCCCATTACAACTTGTTAAAACTACCAAATAGTAAAGGACCTAAAATCTCTCATCTAAAGTGTAAGGGATATTCCCAAACAGAGACTGAATCTGACATCTAATTCCTTTTTCCCTTTACAAGGATTTTCATTAGCAAGGATTTCTGGTGCTTTGGCACTGTGCCGAGTTAACATATAGCAACATAAAAAAAAAGAAATTTTAAACATCAAAACTCAGTATAAATAAAAGAAGCCTAAACAATAGGCAACTACATCTATACCTTTTAACATAATAATAATTTGTAACATCTTATTTACAAGTCATTTCTGACATGGAATAAATGTATAACTACATCTGCACACATAACAACACGCATTCATGATAGATGAATTTAAAAATGTAATGAGATGATGTCTAACATAGACAAGAACACCTTATTAGACCTATCTACATAGGTCCAACAACATTTTAATTGCTAGTGGTCATAGGTATCTCTAATGTCTTGAAATATTTTGATAAGATTATCAAGGCCCAGGGTAATTCCTTCATCTGGGCCACTGTACACCTTTGAATCTCCCATACCTTTGTGAGTGGAATGGGCAAAGTCTATTAGACGGATATCAACTCTTGGTTTATAACTTCTATTTCTCTGACGACTTTTTGACTTATACGGAGGTTCACCTTCATTACGACTTATCTGTTCTCTTGGTGCCTTGCCTCCCCCAGTTGCTGGAACATCCCTCATATAAGCTGGATGCTTCGCTCCAAGAGAGGCATTGGAAGGCTCTTTAGATTGCCAGTTCTCTCTGGTCGAATTTCCCTCTTCTACACGAGACTCTGGCCAAACGGTTCCTCTTGAAGATTCAGGTGGTTTTCCTTCCTTCTCTTTTTCACTGTCTCGTTGATGAGGCTTCAACTGACAAGGATCATAGCCATCATATAAAATTAATAAAGATGATGTGAAGAATCGGACTGAATCAAGTTTGGATATGATTGAACGCAAGTCTTCAAGTTTACATATAATTAATTCTGCTATATCGAGTCTAAGCCTTCTTCCATTATGAAGAAACTGACGTAAAGATTGTTTGAAACCCTCCTCTGATAGCTTCTGTCCATAATACTTGTTCTTACAGGTGTAGCATTTCTTTTCTCGATTATATAACTGAAAAAAAGATAACAGCATTTTATGATGTGCTGTAATTAACTTCCACAAACTTACACTGTCTTTTTAATAGTTTAAAACTTCTGTGGGATAGTATTTACTAAGGTCACTAATACATGCTGGCAATTCTAGATCATTGTAAAATCTCATTTTGGTATGAAGAAAATGGATGAAATAGATTTACTAACTTCCACAGTCCATTGTGTTATAATAATGACAGCAATGATCAGTAAGATAATTAAGAATTGATTTTGCCTGCTACTAAATAATGTTAATCAACAGGCAATTGCAATATATGAAATTCAATATGACATTTTACATCTTCAACTACTGATGTAATTCAAGGTAACTCCTATTACGCAAGTATTATGAAATAAAGGAGGAAAGAGTAAAATTAGTGAACATACATGTACTTGAAAATTATTAAAGTATTTCAACAATGCTATTACTATCATAGTTATTATAACCTATTCAATCAATTTAGTGGAAATCATTGACTAATGGGTCTTCTAAGTTTTCCTTTTACATAATTGCAACTTACAAATTATAAAACTTAAAGTTTAAAACAGACAACAACTATAGTAGTCATTGGTAACTTAGGTGCTTAAATTTTATGCACCCCTACTAAAGTCAAAGAGCAGTCTAATCTTCCATCAGAGGTCAAGGTAGTAGGGACCCAGGCTATTCATTCTAGATATTTGTACAGTAATTCTTTACTCCCAGCAACATGACTCCAGCTAGGATGCATTGATTGCACTTTTCACTCCAAGTTGTTATCAAAGAATGAACCTTCAGCCAGTGAAGAGCTTGTATCTAAAAATTTGGAAATCCAGCTGGGAGCAAAGCTGTGGATAGTGGAAGTTGTCAGGGTTAGTCAAAGCGTGTTCTTTCGAGAGACATGTCCCAACTCAAGTCACAAACAGTGAACTTCGGGGTATACAATGGCAATCCAGAAAGGGTCCAAGCTTTATATAGGGGGATGAAGACAATTAAGGAGATGCAAGAAGAATAACTTGGGTTAAATAGTCACCTGTTATTAGTGCCAAAAATTCCAATTTGTTAATACAAGATCATCAACCTTTACTTGATGAATCAATAACTGCAGGAGACCCTCTTCAGGATAGCAAAAGTTTAGTCAGTGCCCTAATCTATCAAGAAGTAAGACTTCTTGTTCTGATCCACCCATTAAGAAAGTGGTCCCATTTTGAGTGGGAAGGAACATATTTTGAGCATGGTCATTTATCTTGGATACTGATAGTCTTCACCAAAACTTTAGCACCAATGTTAGCATGAACATTTCGACCTCAGTCTAACTAAAGTCACCAAGGGTACTTCAACAACTGACTGGTGACAGTGAGAGCAGCGGCAGTTATTTCACCATTTGGATTTGCTATTCACACCATACCAAGATTTAGGCCTTCATCTCCAATAACAAATGAATGAATTTATGAGATCTAGGCTAAAACAAAAAAAAGCTAAGTTTTGGGGCACTTCTGTCTGTTCAAGGCTTTAAAGTGATGAAGGATATTTACATATTTGTAAGATAAAATTCAAGGCCAGAAAAAAAAAATTAACAAAAAATCAAGGAATTTCTAATCAAAATGGGGTATTTTTAGAAATATAATATTACAATCTCCACAGAGGACCTCAATCATATACCCTTAAAGCAGTGGGGTAGCTCTTCTCTAGGGATTAAAAGAGGCATGTCAATTAAAATATATTTTATTCATAGATCCATTTGACATTGACACAAATTACATACTGACCCATCTTCCATTTCCACTTGGTTATAAATAATGAGACCTATCTCACCCTTTCACTTGTTATCCCAAGTGGTTTGTCAAATATTCCTGAAGTAGAAAATAACTTGCTTTACAATATCCATAGGAAATACTGTCCTAATCATAAATGAGGAATTATGTAATCACATTGCCTCTTTAGCTGCCCTATCTGTTATCTCTGCTTTCCATCTAACCTTGTGTGAGCCTGTACAGCACTCAACAAAATCTCACCCTGATATGTATGTGAGAATGCAGAGGGACCAGCCAATCATTCACATCTTGTACCGGGAAGGGAAAGGGAAATATCTGTTTCAGTGAAGATGAAACTACAGTACTGTACATTAATAAGAATGAACAGCAAAACACCCATAACAAGTGATAAGTAAAAGCAAGAAAGCAATGTAACTGAGCTGAAAAGAAATTGCTAAATCCTTTGGATTCATAGAATTTGGGACATATGGCCCAGTGATGTGGCCAAGACCATTCAGCGCCACGGTGGACCTGGAGAAAATGCCTGCAGTAGCGCTATGAAGTAGATGTTAAAATAGGCTCATCCAAAAGATGAAAGAAAGGAAGTGGGAATGAAGGTAAGGTAGAAGATTGAAAACTGACAAGCTTGGGCCAAAGAACAGCTACAAAGACAATTTAGGACAATAACACTGTACCTACCATACTTTGGTACCATCTACAGTGAGCATTGACTGCAAGATGCACTGAAAGTCATGAACCTCCTGAGGGGTAACTAAAGTAACATAAGCTGTTGCTCTTCATTGACTTACCTCCTCTTATGCTGCAATGGGATACCACTTACTGTGTGATATGTTTATTACAATGTAAACTATATGGTACGTTAGAAAGATTTATGAAAAAGAAAATGGAGCTGGATGGTTTAAATTAACTCCTCATTTTCAAGTAATAATTCCCTTTCAAAACCTGTTTCACAATCTGGTAATTTCTCTCATTCATGTTTGCTTTTTTCATGAATTCATATTTCACAAAAATTAACATATATTTTGATGCAATACTGTATAAACTGGTCTAACCAGTCAAGACCACTGGAAAATTGTACCTTTAAAGCCATGATCTGTACTTACTATAAACAAAGCTAACATAATAAAAAACCATTTCAAAGGGAAAATAATCACCTGCATGCCCGCAAGTCGAACGCCTAATGTAATGGTCGTCGTGTTTGCAGCTTTAGCTGTCTGGCTTCTACGTTTGCTTTCAGGAGCATCATCGCCATATTGTCTTGTTCCCATCTTTAGATCCAAAACACATGGATATCGAAACTTGAATGTAAGGTTCTCCAGCATTATGCATTCTGAAAAATTCAGGTCATTAGTCCAAAAGACATAACCGTATGATCAAAGTCTACGAAACTGTAGACCTTAAGATTATACAGTATAAAGCAATTCTTCAAACAAGTTTCTTACTGAATGGCGAAAGCACCTAAACTATTCAAGTGGCTTACCAACAGCATTCGAGGAATCAAACTTTTGTTTGAGCTTATGAAGTGTAGTTTGATGACATTGTTGTAGCCAAGGATTATGGGTGTCAGGATGAGTGAGAGAGAGGTTTTCATCTCTAGATGAGGGTGTAGTCGTAGTTGCCGTAGTTTTGGGGCTGGAAGGAGAAGAAGGGCTGGAAGAGGGATCTTCCTCCCCTTCACTCTCTAATTCCACGCTGCTAGAACTTACACGTCTTAAACATGGGCTGAAATGTAACAAAGATAGGGTACTTGCCAATCAACTGTTTCCAGGGAATTACAAAGAGAAATTAATTTTCATCAATACATGGTTGCTTAGGTTTGAATATTCAATCCAAAACATATCACTGGATAAATTATAGGTACAGTATTACACAAATCTAAGCACAACATATCTATATAAAATGCTGTTAATTGGAGTTAAAAACACTAAGATTAGGAATGATGGCGAGTGATTTTGATCAAACTACATACACAGTACTATTCAAGAACAATTAGAATTTTTATTTTTCACTCAAATGATAAACTTGAAAGTTCCTAACCAGCAGCATTATAAATTCTCATTAAAAATGACTAACACCAAAGAAATGACAAATTCGAAGATAATTTGTATTTTTCCTAACCATACAAACCTTAGCTATTTACAAAGGGTTATTACTTTTAGCGTAGCTGAAATGGCGAGCCATTAGAATTTAACGAGGGTGTATTACCCCCGCGCTAGTTAGCGGGGGGGTAGGGGAGTGGTAGCTAGCTACCCCTCCTCCCCCTCACACACAGGTGAATACTCACTTTCACTTAGAGGTAGGACTTGTCTTGGGGGACAGGGCTGGCGGGCAAATATGTGTAAATAGCTAAGGTTTGTATGGTTAGGAAAAATACAAATTATCTTCGAATTTGTCATTTGTTCCGTAACCGAAATACAAACCACGCTATTTACAAAGGGTGACTTATCCCTTAGGAAGGGTGGAAAGTCCCCAGCCATACTGGCTTTGGCTTTACCCGGGGACTCAGAATCCGAGTGAGTCGCACTCGAGAAAAGGAGTCCCTGCACCTCACAAGTTCCTTGCACCGCAAGGAACCATGTGGCCTACGTAAGCTTGTGTGTGAAGGAAGAAGTGTGACCCGTCTTAGGCAGTTGACCTGGAGTTCCAGAAGGAACTCTGGGTTAGGACGTTCCCAATACCACCTCGTCAGGGTATGGGGGACGCGACAGTATTGACTCAATACTCGGAACACAAGGAAGCATGGTTTACCTGCAGAGGTTCGAGGTCAGCTATGCAGAGACCAGGATGCTGCTTCCCCGTAGAGGGGATGATGAAGAAAGAAGTAAGGGCCAGACATACTTCTTTCGTTCATGCAGACTAAAACCTGATAACAATGCCCTCAACCTTCTGCTACCTGTCCAAAAAGGAGCCTGAGGTTAGACCAGCTGTTGTGTAGCCACCACAGAGCGATAGAAAACGTATCGAGACTCCTGTGGGTCACGCCCTGCAGGAAGCGGGCTGCGAAGGTCATCAGACGCTTCCAGACTCCAGCTTGTAGCACCTGCGTCACAGAGTAGTATTACTCGAAGGCGAGGGACGTTGCGATGTATCCAACATCGTGCTGTAGGGCGACGTGACGGGGGAGGGTCTGAAGACAGGTCGAGATGAATGTCCTTGAGTCCGGGCTGAAGAGGTATACTGGTGACTCTCCCCCCATGTCCTCCTTGTGTTCCCAAATCGGCTGCAACTGAGGCCAAACTGCAGCTGTTCCCAGCACTAGCCTCTCGATTCCTGTACTGGCAAGAAAGAGAAGGTCTTGGGACATCAGACACAGAATGGAGACTCAAAATCTTGAATGAATCGGACCGAAGGGTCGGGACCCTCAGATTCTGAGTCTAGCCAACAACTCAGGAGCGAGCCTGAATGTTGCCTTCCCCTCTTCCTTAGAAAGGGGGGGAGTAGTAAGAGACCAAGAAGATTGCTTACACACTGGCCGTGGCCAGAGTGAGCAGAAGACCCAAGGCGGAATACAATCCGAGGCCTGTCGTAAAAGGGTCTTGAGAAGATCTCTTAAAGGACTAAAAGTCCGAGCCATGCTCCAAGTTGGAGGTCTTCCTCCGACTAGGGCAGGGACGATCGTAGCTTCGCATGAGCGAGGATAGATCCAGCGGGCAGGAAAAAGTTATTCCTTTAAGCCTGAAGGTCAGGGAAAGGCTGAGCGACAGGCTTCATTGCCAAGAGCGGAAAGGAGTTTCCTCCCGCCGAAAGGCAATAAGACCGTTATTGCTGGAGAAGAGGCCTCACGGGAAGAGGTATATCTCCCACGGCACCAACCACCTTAGACTCTTCACTTTGCCTGGGAGACCCCTGTGGATGACTATCGCAGATGACGCGACCTCCGTACCGCGACTGTAGCGGGTTGTCTCTTCTAGAGGAGGAAGCGTAGTGTCTCCAGGCATGAAGCCGAAGCGACGCCCCGGTTCGGGAGAGATGTCGCAGTGTGGTTGCTTGAGTAGTCTGCGCCGTGGGAGAAGCTCTCCCGGGAGTTCCGTCAGGGGAAGCAGAGGGTCCAGAAACCGTTCTGCGCATAGTCCCAGTGGAGCTCTCCCATTGAAAGGTTGACAGACAACCTGGTTTTGTTGAGACCCATTGTCCGCAGACAAAAAGGAGGGAAGACGCAGGCGTCGAAGTTGTCCCACCATCACCGGAATGCATCTTGCCAGAGTCTCGGGGTCTGAGACTGGGGGGAAAACTAGCGGAAGCTTGAGGTTCCAAGCTGTCGCGATCAGGTCCCCCAGACCAGCACTTGCTGGTTACCCAAGGTCAAAGACCCCTAGGTACACTCTCTCTATGAGGCTCTGCTCGGATAGTCTGAGAGAAACATTCCCCTGCCTGGAATGAGAGAGCCGATGGTGGGATTGAGAGAATCTCAATCATCCCGGTATCTCTACTGCAAGATGTGAAGGTGTGAAAATGCGTCCCCTGCTGGTTAGCATGAAGTCGACACGCAACGGGGCGACTTGGCAGGAGCGGTAGGATCTGAAGAGGGGCCAGACTAAGGCCCTTAAGCCTGCCTGAATGATGGAGAGGTATCCTTCAGGTCTTGACCATAGGCCTGGACCGGAACATGCCCCCCCCCCCTTTCCTTTGACGAGTCCGAGAACCGCATCAAGAATGTGGGGAAAGGACGAGAATATCCACTACCATCAAGAGGCTCCATAGGTCAACACCCATTGCAGGTTTAATAGTTCCGCTGGTCCCATAGGGCCAGGGAGTCCGGTTAAACATTGCCTGAAGCCACCGGAACTTGGATCGCCCCACATGGAACTTATCCTGAGGCGACCGTTCGGACTATAAACGGGTCAATGAGGAAAGAGGAACTAGGAAACGTTCCAAGGTAGGGCTGAAAACTCTGCTTGACTGAGAACAGGTACTGCGACTCTCCTCAGTCTTGCCACAGTCAACCGAAAGGAAGGCTCGGAGGATGTGGTAACAGAATCTGGCGTCCCCAGGTGGTCACCCATCCAAGTACCGACGTTGCTTAACCTCGCTGGACGGACGAGAAGCGGGGTTTCCAACGTGGTAAGGCGGTTGACTCAATATCATGGCCAGATACTCCAGATGTTGAGGCAGAGGAAGAGAAGGCTCCAAGCAAAATACCATGAGCCCACACTCATGGTCAGCATTCGGAAGCTTTTCCCGGCGCTGAAGAAGGTCGAAACCCGAGCCTACCGGAGTTGACCAGCCCTCCAAACAGCAGAGGAGGCGGAAGTCTGCACCTGAGCGGCCAAGAGGAAGGCAGGGAGAGTTCTCTGGGGAAACAAACCTGCTATGCCACGGCGGGATAGCCACACTGCATCATAAGCAGGAATACTTGCAGTTTAGGCTGAATTCGACGAGCACCCTGGAAGATGGATGGAATGGAAACTGAAAGTACCCGTCCTTCCGATCCAGGGTTAAAGGAGTCCTGTCGCCTCGTTACCAGTCTGATCGATTCTGCTGGTCTACGCTGGCCGAAGTTTGTTCGACAAACTTGATCAGGGCTGAGAGGTCGACTATGGACATCCCCTCTCAGATCCTTCCTTACAAGAAAGGATCGACTGAGGGGGCCGGGGGTGAAGCCGTCGATGATCCTAAGGAAGACCTTCGCCTAAGGTATGGATCATTCTGCCCAACCGGGCAACTCTGCTGATGCTATGGCATAGAGGTTCAGAGACACTGAATTCGCTGACAGAGACGGCAAGCGCGATATCCTTGGCTACTCACAGAGATTGTGCGGGAATGGGCATCGGGAAGCTGTCATTCGGATGAGTAACCTTAAGCATCCTCCCAGCGAAAAAACCTGCAATCCTAGAGTTCGTGAACTCCTTTTAGGACTATGCCCCCCCCGGGGGAGTCTCCCGTGCCATCTGTTCCTGACAGGAGGAAACTGCAATTGGACACCTTGTCCCAGTTGTCGTAGCCGATAACTTAGGCCGACGTGGTTGAAAGAAAAGGGAGCTGGAGCCCTGCAGAGTCTGGAAGAAAGCGCCTTGGAGGAGTGAAACCGGAAGTCGATTTACTCCGCACAGCAGATGTCTAAGTCTCTGTCCTTGGGCAAAGACAAAACTCTTCTCAAGGATGGAAGGGTGTCTGAGGTCGTTGACCTCCACAGATGAGACACCCGAAGGAAGCCTTCAGTCAGCGTGTCCAGATGGTACAACATCGAGCTTGTCCGCAAGTAGATACTTAACGACGAAAGGCCAAGGTGCCTGAGCTCGAGAGGAGGAAAGTACCCTTGATCTTCCTGTAGCTTCCTTGAACCAAACCTCGGGCCGTAACCGAGGAGGGAAAGAACCTGGTAAGCTCCCAGAGGAAGAGGTAAGCAGTCACCCCTTGTCCGATGGAGAAATCTTGAACGGAAAGCCCCCCCGCCAAAAATCCTTCCAGGGCGGGAGAAGGAGAGAGTACTCGTGCAGGAGAGGGGACCCTCGAGACCGACCTCTTGGGAACCAACTTCGCCCTGGGGGAAGTCACCACGAAGTCCACTCCTCTCTTTCTCTTCAGCGTAGGAGAGACAGCCGCTGGTTTGTTACCCTGGCCGGTGAGTGCTGGTTTCATAACCCTCATTAACGCCCGTGCCAGCGGATCAAACCATGTCTGCTGCTCCAAGGACACAGAGTCCGAAATCCTCGCTAAGGTGAAAGGGATCGGGCGATCCTTTGGAGAGGACACGACGGTTCCTGCCTGAAAAGAAGGTGGGAAGAATGCTGTACTGACCTGTCTTCGTCCTGCACTACCAACCTGTGCTTGGATGGAGGTGATCCCGAGTGCCGCCTAGGAGCACGCGTCCCTGCTGCTACCACCGGCTGTGGAATTCGCCGCGAACTATGGTCGCGCGAGGGCGAACGGTCGCGCGGGCGCACAGGCGAGTGGTCGCGCGGGCGCGCAGGCGAGCGATCGCGCGGGCGCGCAGGCGAGCGATCGCGCGGGCGCGCAGGCGAGCGATCGCGCGGGCGCGCAGGCGAGCGATCGCGCGGGCGAGCGATCGCGCGGGCGCGCAGGCGAATGGGCGTGAGGGTGGGCAGGTAAATAAACACGTGTTCGAGGCGACGAACGCAAGCGATGGCGTGACGGCGAGGGATCGTGCTGCCGCGTAGGTGAAGAAGATCGCTAGCAGCATGTGTAGGTGAATGATCGCGTGATAGGGTGCGATGTTGATCAGCATCCGCAAGAGGGCGAGCGTTCAGGGTTGTGCGATGAGGAGCAGCATGCGTAAGCGGGCAATCGTGCAGGGTTGTGCGATGGCGAGCAGCATGCGCAGGTGAATGATCGCGTGAAAGGGTGCGATGGTGATCAGCATCTGCAGGAGGGCGATGAGGAGCAGCGTGCGTAAGCGGGCAATCGTTCAGGGTTGTGCGATGGCGAGCAGCATGCGCAGGTGAATGATCGCGTGAAAGGGTGCGATGGTGATCAGCATCCGCAAGAGGGCGATCGTTCAGGGTTGTGCGATGAGGAGCAGCATCCGCAAGAGGGCGATCGTTCAGGGTTGTGCGATGAGGAGCAGCATGCGTAAGCGGGCAATCGTTCAGGGTTGTGCGATGGCGAGCAGCATGCGCAGGTGAATGATCGCGTGAAAGGGTGCGATGGTGATCAGCATCCGCAAGAGGGCGATCGTTCAGGGTTGTGCGATGAGGAGCAGCATCCGCAAGAGGGCGATCGTTCAGGGTTGTGCGATGAGGAGCAGCATGCGTAAGCGGGCAATCGTTCAGGGTTGTGCGATGGCGAGCAGCATGCGCAGGTGAATGATCGCGTGAAAGGGTGCGATGGTGATCAGCATCCGCATGAGGGCGATCGTTCAGGATTGTGCGATGAGGAACAGTTGAGGGTCGCGCGATGGCGATCAGCATCCGCAGTTGAGGGTCGCGCGATGGCGATCAGCATCTGCAGTTGAGGGTCGCGCGATGGCGATCAGCATCTGCAGTTGAGGGTCGCGCGATGGCGATCAGCATCCGCAGTTGAGGGTCGCGCGATGGCGATCAGCATCTGCAGTTGAGGGTCGCGCGATGGCGATCAGCATCCGCAGTTGAGCTAGTAGCTGGCGAACCATGTTCCTTCAGAAGTGTTGGAGAACGTTGGCGTGCCAGCTGTAACACACGTGGGCGATCCGGAGATCGCTGGCGAGCTGATGATCGCTGACGATCGCTGGCGAGCTGATGATCGCTGACGAGCTGATGATCGCTGACGAGCTGATGATCGCTGACGAGCTGATGATCGCTGACGAGCAGAAGGCTAAGCGTGGAAGCCTGCGCAAAGAAGAAGAGTCCTTGACCCCGACCTGAACCGAAGTTCTAGATCGCGAGGGCGAACGTGGGCGCACAGGGCACGTAACAGGAACCGCAGGGAAGATCATCTTGAAAGCGCTGACGAACAGGAGAGCGCTGACGAACAGAAGGGCGCGCAGGGAAACCCTGACACGCAAGGGAAGAACCCCCGTGGGGGCAACCCTTTGCCCCGAAGGGATCGTTGTCCGCCGGGAGACTGATGTCCGTCGGAAGACCGCTGTCCGTCGGGAAGACCGTTGTCCGTCGGGAAGACCGTTGCCCGTCGGAAGACGAGATTAGACTGCTGTCCATCTGCACCAAGACGGAAGATCGAGAAAAAGAAGTTGTAGGCTGCAAACGGAGATTCAAAAAGGCGCCTCAAGCACCCTTATAGGGAGATGAGAGGCCCTTACGACGAGGCGGACGGAGGGCCTTACGGCGAGGGAGGCCAACAGCAACAGCAACAGAAGAAACCTCCGAAGAGGAGTCTCTATGAGTGTACTCTCTCGCGAACGAAAGAGAAACACTTCGTGGAAGAGACTGGTCAGCCAGTGACCTAAAAGGGGCAATCCTCCGAAGAGGAGCTCCTGCAGTTGCCCAGCCCCTTGAGCGAAACTGCAGGTGCGACCGCTCAGCACCAAGAGCATATTCGCACGAAAAAAAGGCAAGAGAAGAACCCCCCAAAAGAGGAAAAGCTCAAGCCTGGACAGGAAAAAACTTCCCTCGGAAGGAAAGTTATCCGCCCAAGGAGGCAAGCCTCCTGACTGTTCTAAAATGAACTGGAGAGCTGTCCGTCGACACGGGAGTACTACCAGTAGAAGGAGACACGCCCCTGACGACAATACAAGGGGGGAGGCAGCAACAGCCGAATCCCCAGGACTCAACCAGACAGCTCACACCGTTGCTATATTACAGAAACGAACTAGATCGGTAACTGTAAAAAAAAAAAAAAAAATAATATTAGTACACATTCATTCCCCCGGGAAGGCTCCGAAGAGGAATCCCGAGGAAAAGGAACAAGAATTACACAACAGGCACGTGCCCTCACAACCACTTACACTCGCGGAAGGAGAGCTGTAACCAAAACAGAATTATAACAATTATAATTATGTAACTATGTAATTATGTAAATTAAAAATGAATGAACACTAAAGAAAAAAACGAAAACCCCGAAAGGAATCGTTCTACAAGCTGAAAAATTAACAACTACAATTAGATTCATAAACTAATTGAGACAAAATGTACGGCGTAGCAACCCCACCCACACGGGAAGGAAGCTACAAGGGCGTAGTAAAACATAGTAAAAGGGTGAACGACCTCAAGAGAGAGAGAGAGAGAGAAAGACCGAAGTCAAACTCGATCGCAACCCATAAAATTAGGCCGTGGTGGCCTAACTGCCGAGGCCTCCACGTAGATATCGTACACTACACACACACATCTGAAAAGGAAACTTACTTATTTCTATACTCAAATATATATACAAACATGAAAACATGTTTACATATATATTGAGTAAAAGAAAAGTAAGCGATTAAGTAAAGACAAAACAGACAATGGCTGCCAAGCGAGGACCAAGACAGAGACGTCTGTCACAGTCCGAGCCAAAGTGAAAGTGAGTATTCACCTGTGTGTGAGGGGGAGGAGGGGTAGCTAGCTACCACTCCCCTACCCCCCCGCTAACTAGCGCGGGGGTAATACACCCTCGTTAAATTCTAATGGCTCGCCATTTCAGCTACGCTAAAAGTAATAACCCTTTGTAAATAGCGTGGTTTGTATTTCGGTTACGGAACAAAAATATATTAATGAATTTAGACTATAATGAAAATTGTTACTGAGTAAATACTCCATACTTCATGTATAACTTTGAAATGTTATATGGCTTACCCATGTTTAAGTGCTCCCTGATTACTCCTCAGTGAATTCATTTGTTCATTAGGTAATGCAGCCAGAGTGAGCCCATCTCCAGCCTCTTGCAGTACCACCTGGAGGGTCCCATGAAATTCTGGGGTATATTTTTTCATTTCTGGGGGTAGAGTACGGTAAAATCTGTACTCTCGGCCGATGAGAGGCTTGCATACAGTTATTTCATCGAGCACAAACATAGATGAATGGCCACTAACTTGATGCACCAACGGCTCTAGCTGCAAGAGAAATTGCACAACCATAGTAAATATATTATACACTTTTAAATGATATTAAATGTTATCAATTTCTATGTATTTTAATCTGACCACTAAATTGCACTCTCTGACTCTCTAACATGGTAGTTTCAAATGATTTATTGTTTAATGAGGTAAAAATTAGATCAGGATATATGAAAATAGTTGGAACACTACTCGGTGATGATCTAGCAAATTGCTTGGACCTCACGACATGCTATACCCTCTTTATCAAGATCTTATATTGACAAGACAATATCCTTTCTGGTCAGAGATGCCAGGCAGGATAGCCGATTTGGATTACAGTCTAACCCAAAGCCAAAGCGAAGTCTTTCAAAAAGAAGGCAACTGTGCTTACCCCATACAAATGAAAAAAAAAAACACTTTAATAGAAGATGATGATTCTATCTGTTAACAATTACGCTGTTGCGATTACTGTATTTCAAGTCTTGGAGAGATTACATGCTTTATTCGACTACATCTGGTATTAAATCATCTGTATTTTGTTGTTATCAAATCATATCTTTATCCCAGTTACTCAAGGGTTATTTTTTACTAGGTTTAGTTTATTCATCTCAAATTTAGATTCCTGCTCCTTTTTTATATCTCAACAAAACTAAATGAAAATCAATGCATCTTATCAACAACCCAAATCTAAATTCTCTAATCTTATCTTTTTCACTGATGTGGCTTGCCTTCAGATCAGTAATTGTAAGATTGTATTTCTTTTCTTAATCCATAATGGGAAGAGCTCATACAAAATATTCATGCTGAGGAATGGGGGTGGGGGGAATTACAGAAAATTGCTAACATTTAGCAAAGATTATTGAAAACAAAACTGTATATTATGAATATTTCTCTGATCACCAAATCCTGAAGTCAGGCGTTCTTTTAGCCCGTTCTATAACACTCCAATTTGTTATGTAGCTCAAGAGTTACCATGCACCTGAGTTTTTTCTTCTTGGATAACCTTTTGGACTTCTTGTGACATGTGATGATCTTTAAGAAAGTGTCCCGTCATCCATTCGCACCTGCAGCTGTGCTACTAGCAAGCGCAATGCCCGATGCAATTCATATCTAGTCCAAGCATCTAGTTTTGTGTACTCGCATGGCTCTTTAACCCTTTTACCCCCAGGCTCTTTGGAAATTTCCAACCCTTAACCCCCAAGGGGTTATTTTTTTCCCAGCACATTTTGCAGTATATATTTTTTTTTAAATTGCTCTAACAGCCTTAATTTTTGTCATAGAGAGGTCAGGTTGGTCTCATTCTCTTGGAAAATGCCTGAATTTTTTCAAAAAATTATCAAAAATATGAAAAAAAAAATTTTATAGCATTTTTTTGCAAGGACGTACCGGTACGTCCATGGGGGTAAAGGGATGGGTTTTGTGAAACATACCAGTACGTGGTGAGAGACTGGTAGATATGTGTGTTGAACAAGAGATGTTAATAAGTGCTAGCTTTTTTAAAAAGAAAGATAAAAATAAGTATACATGGGTAAGAGTGGCAAATGGAAGAGTAGTAGAAAGGGCATTAATGGATTACGTGTTGATAACTAAAAGAATGTTTGGAAGATTGAAAGACGTGCACGTGTTTAGGGGTATGGCTAATGGTATGTCTGATCATTTTTTGGTGGAAGGAAAATTAGTTGTAGCAAAAGAGTGGGGGAATAGAGTAGGTGGATGTAAAAGGGAGCTAGTGAGGGTTGAAGAGCTAATAAAACCGGGGGTAAAAAGTAAATATCAGGAAAGGTTGAAAATGGCATATGACGAGGTGAGAGTAAGAGAAACTGGTAATTTAGAGGAGGAGTGGAAGTTAGCAAAAGAAAATTTTGTTGGGATTGCAAGTGATGTATGTGGCAAGAAGGTTGTTGGAGGCAGCATGAGGAAGGGCAGTGAATGGTGGAATGAAGGAGTGAAGGTAAAAGTGGAAGAGAAAAAGAGGGCTTTTGAAGAATGGCTGCAGAGTGATAGTATAGAGAAGTATGAAAAATATAGAGAGAAAAAGCTGGAAGTAAAGCGCAAGGTACGTGAGGCAAAGAGGGCAGCTGACCTGAGGTGGGGTCAGGGACTGGGTCAGTCATATGAAGAGAATAAGAAGAAGTTTTGGAAAGAAGTGAAGAGAGTAAGGAAGGCCGGCGCAAGAATTGAAGAGACAGTGAAAGATGGAAATGGAAGGTTGTTAAAAGGAGAGGAGGCAAGGAAAAGGTGGGCGGAATATTTTGAAAGTTTGCAGAATGTTGAGGATGATAGGGAGGCAGATATAATTGCTGTTCCAGGTGTTGAGGTGCCAGTGATGGGAGATGAGAATGAGAAGAGAGATTACAATAGATGAAGTGAGGAGAGCACTAGATGAAACGAGAGTAGGAAAAGCATCTGGTATGGATGGTGTGAAAGCTGAGATGTTGAAGGAAGGGGGTGTGACTGTACTTGAATGGTTGGTGAGATTGTTTAATGTGTGTTTTGTGTTGTCAATGGTACCAGTAGATTGGGTCTGTGCATGTATTGTACCACTATATAAGGGTAAGGGAGATGTGCATGAGTGTTGTAATTCAAGAGGTACAGTATTAGTTTGTTGAGTGTAGTTGGAAAAGTGTATGGTAGAGTACTGATTAATAGGATTAAGGATAAAACAGAGAATGCAATCTTGGAAGTACAGGGTGGTTTTAGAAGAGGTAGGGGTTGTATGAATCAGATTTTTACAGTTAGGCAGATATGCGAGAAATATTTAGCAAAAGGTAAGGAGGTGTATGTTGCGTTTATGGATCTGGAGAAAGCATATGATAGAGTTGATAGGGAAGCAATGTGGAATGTGATGAGGTTATATGGAGTTGGTGAAAGGTTGTTGCAAGCAGTGAAAAGTTTCTACAAAGGTAGTAAAGCATGTGTTAGAATAGGAAATGAAGTGAGCGATTGGTTTCCGGTGAGAGTGGGGCTGAGACAGGGATGTGTGATGTCGCCGTGGTTGTTTAACTTGTATGTTGATGGAGTGGTGAGAGAGGTGAATGCTCGAGTGCTTGGACGAGGATTAAAACTGGTAGGCGAGAATGATCATGAATGGGAGGTAAATCAGTTATTGTTTGCGGATGATACTGTACTGGTAGCAGACACAGAAGAGAAGCTTGACCGACTAGTGACAGAATTTGGAAGGGTGTGTGAGAGAAGGAAGTTGAGAGTTAATGTGGGTAAGAGTAAGGTTATGAGATGTACGAGAAGGGAAGGTGGTGCAAGGTTGAATGTCATGTTGAATGGAGAGTTACTTGAGGAGGTGGATCAGTTTAAGTACTTGGGGTCTGTTGTTGCAGCAAATGGTGGAGTGGAAGCAGATGTACGTCAGGGAGTCAATGAAGGTTGCAAAGTGTTGGGGGCAGTTAAGGGAGTAGTAAAAAATAGAGGGTTGGGCATGAATGTAAAGAGAGTTCTATATGAGAAAGTGATTGTACCAACTGTGATGTATGGATCGGAGTTGTGGGGAATGAAAGTGATGGAGAGACAGAAATTGAATGTGTTTGAGATGAAGTGTCTGAGGAGTATGGCTGGTGTATCTCGAGTTGATAGGGTTAGGAACGAAGTGGTGAGGGTGAGAACGGATGTAAGAAATGAGTTAGCGGCTAGAGTGGATATGAATGTGTTGAGGTGGTTTGGCCATGTTGAGAGAATGGAAAATGGCTGTCTGCTAAAGAAGGTGATGAATGCAAGAGTTGATGGGAGAAGTACAAGAGGAAGGCCAAGGTTTGGGTGGATGGATGGTGTGAAGAAAGCTCTGGGTGATAGGAGGATAGATGTGAGAGAGGCAAGAGAGCGTGCTAGAAATAGGAATGAATGGCGAGCGATTGTGACGCAGTTCCGGTAGGCCCTGCTGCTTCCTCCGGTGCCTTAGATGACCGCGGAGGTAGCAGCAGTAGGGGACTCAGCAGTATGAAGCTTCATCTGTGGTGGAAATGTGGGAGGTTGGGCTGTGGCACCCTAGCAGTACCAGCTGAACTCGGCTGAGTCCCTGGTTAGGCTGGAGGAACGTAGAGAGTAGAGGTCCCCTTTTTTGTTTCGTTTCTTGTTGATGTCGGCTACCCCCCAAAATTGGGGGAAGTGCCTTTGGTATATGTATGTGACCAGTACGTCCTTTGGGGGTAAAAGGGTTAAACAGTATGAGAACTATTCAATTTCCTTCTTACCGTAATCCAGATGACTATCTCTTCTTCATACAATTCTTACAATCTCCAATGCAGTACAGACATCCATTAATCATAGTCTGGAAGTTCATATGATTGGCCTTGATTTTAGAGCTGCCTTTGACCGTATTAATCATGAGGCCCTTGTTTTCAAACTCAAATAGTTGGGAGTGGGTGGGTTGTTTCTTAGCCTCATTATTAAATTCTTAAGTAATACACCACAAAGGGTTGTTGATGAGCACCATAGTGAGTAAAGGAATCTGATATCTGGTGTTTCTCAGGGTAGTGTTCATGGCCCATTACTTTTCATATCATATACACTTGACATGTGGTTCGGCCTAGAAAACAAGCTTGTTGCATATGAAGATGATGCTTCTCTCTTTGCATCAATTCCATCTCCTGAATGTAGATCTGAGGTTGCTGAATCTCTTAATAGAGATCTAGCTAAAATTACTGCATGGTGCACATTATGGGCCATGAAGTGGAATCCTAACAAAACTTAAAGTATGATTGTAAGTTGGTCAAGGACAGTGGCTCCTCAACATCCAGATTTCAGCATTGATAAAGTTTCTTTAACCCTATATGACTTTTTAATTCTATCTTCTTTCAGGCATTGTTCTCCTGTCTGGTCTTCAGCTGCTGATTCTCATCTTAATTTGTTGGGCAGGAACTTAGTGTATTAAATTTATTTCCAATCTACATATCATTCTCTGGCACCGTCATTCAATTAGCTCTTTATGCATGTTACTTAAGATTTTTCATAATACTGACCATCTTTAACGTTCAGATCTTCCAGGACAGTTCTATCCTGTTCGTTATACTAGATATCCAGTTAATTCTAATAGTCAGGTCTTCTCCATCATGAGGCTCAACACTACAAAGTACAGTATTCTAGTTTTATTCCTGATGCGACCAAGTTGTGAAATGAGGTAGAAATGGTAGAACTTCCAAGGTTCAAATTTACAGCAAATCTTTTCATGTTGAACAGGCTAACATAAGTTTTTTTTAAAGCTTATATATGAAAAATCTGATTTAATGTTTTTACCATTTTTAAAGTATTTTATTTCAATTATGCATTACTTGTCATATCGTTTATCCATTTCCTCATTGGGCTATTTTTCCCTGTTGGAGCCATTGGGATTATAGCATCTTACTTTTCCAACTAGGGTTGTAGCTTAGCTAGTAATAATAATTAAAAGTATCAGCATCTGGCACCTCACTTTTGACATGTGATGGTGATGACTTGAACTTTGGTCAGTGATGTAATCAACGGTACTGTAATCGATAATTATTGCAGTGGCTTACTTTTGATGAAACAGCTATTAATTTATAAAACAATGCATGGTATGTGGCAAATATTTCAACCAAAACATACTGCACATTATTATCTTCTCTAGTCTTAGGCATGGAATATTGTTTTGAGTGTAACATTTTCCATTCCAGATGTGCATAAGCAACACAGAGATTGTCTTGACTACCTTGTTCCTTTGCACATAAAATTCTGGTTCATCTGGCAACAACTGGGAAAACACTGCAGTTATAGCATGGGTATCTACACTTCTAAAAGTGTGCCTGTTCATATGACTCTTCCTTTGATATTAGCATTTGCTTTGGAACCATGATACATCTAAGTTTTGAAGTGAAGAGACATAAATTCTTTTACTTTAGGATGTGTTTTTACAACTGTTGTAACAGGCTTTCCTAAGTTATATATGATTTTCATACAATGGGTGTTGTACACATTGGTTACTAGTGACACAGCCTTCTTTAGCTGAATGATTAAACTTATGGCTGTGTGAAGGATGATATGGGACTCCTATTTCATTACTTGACAGATTCAAATTCAGATTAACAGTCATGCTGACAAAATCAAAATTAGTGGAGCTGTTAGAGCATGTTGCTGCATAACATTATTCCCTAGATTTTGATTATGTTCATCATCATTGTATCCTTGTCCTATATATGTTGTAGTATAAGAGGTTAGATGTTGCTTTGCAGTGGTTTATGCCAGCTACTCGGCTGCTATGCCACCTCCCTTACCAAGGACTTAAGACTCATAGTCAATCTTTCTTCGCTATTACTATTGTTCCAGGAATTTGGGAGGGCTATGTTCTTAATTTGCCTGTGACTGGAATTAAGTTCAGTGTGACACCATATAAAATATACTTGTGCTGAATAATGTATAGCCTTAGTGGACCACTGTTATCGCAACTGAGGTAGCTAGCTCTACATCAGACTGATTTAGACAATTTTTATAATCCCTATAATCACAAATTTTGTTTAAAAAAAAAAAAAGTACGCTTATACAGTATACAGGCAAAGCTCTTAGTTATGCCACTATCATTCCAATGACTAAACTTTCTGTTAGATCTGGCGTCTTTGACTTCAAAAAACCCATCTTTGATTTCATAGCAAATTCAGGAAAAAGCTATGACATACTTTCCAAGCTCTTTTTTGTGGGTCGTCACAAGCCATATCAATATTTTCTTTTTAAGCTACGATACTCTAATCTAATTAATAGCAGTCTATCATCACTGACAACATTCAAAGTTCCTCACCTGATACTAGAATGATGATACTCAAGGATATTTATCTAGCTAACAAACTTTAGAAAACATTGATATCAAAGTACCTATTTTCCCCACATACAATGTAATTGGTAAACTCCTTAACTTAATTTACTGTACATTACTGTATATATACAGTAGCGTAGAATAATTGACCCATGTACTTTGCAAAAAAAGTTTTCACGAGTATTTAAGGCCAAAAAATTCTTAGAGATTAACTGACAGGGCAGGTGTGCTTCAATAAAATGGAGTATAACCTTATCTTGTACAAGATATATATGGTTACCAACTTCTGGCTTTAAAAAAGGTTAAAATATGATGAAATTCAAGCCTCAAGTGAATCCAAGATAAGTTTGTTTTGCTGACTTCTGATACCGATGTATTTTGACTAAAGAAACAGACATACAGTTACATGGCAGAAATTAAAATACATGAACAGGATACTTACCTGTATGAGATCATCTCTGTCGGTGTCATGGTTCATGGTCCCCAGGGTCATCTATGTAGACTCTTAGCTTCTTACACACCTGAAATTAAAAAAGAAAAATGAAGAATTTCAAAGTTTGATGGATAAAAAACTTATCATTAACACTGCACCTTACCAATAAAATGATAAGTAAGACGTATCTTAGCAAAGGCAGACTACCGCCTTATTATCAGTGAGAATTTCTGTGGGTGAAGGAAACATCTCTCAATTTGTCCTGATATGACAAATTCATAGATAGTTTGTATTTTTCCTAACTATACAAACCTTAGCTATTTACATGGGGTAATTACTTCGGCGTAGCTGAAATGACGAGCCATAAGAATTTTAACGAGAGTTTACTACCCCTCCGCTAGTTAGCAGGGGGGGTTCCCCCCCCCCTCACACACACACAGTGAGTGCTTCACTTTACTTAGAGGTAGGACTTATCCCGGGGGACAGGGCTAGCGGGCAAATATGTGTAAATAGCTAAGGTTTGTATAGTTAGGAAAAATACAAATTATCTACGAATTTGTCATTTGTTCCGTAACTGAAATACAAACCACGCTATTTACATGGGGTGACTTAACCCTTAGGAAGGGTGGTAAATCCCTGCCATATTGGCTTTGGCTTGCCGGGGATTCCATATTCGAGTGTTTACGTACTCAGACAATAGGGAATCCCTGCTCCTCGCTAGCGGCTGTGAAACTACTGCGGCCTACGTAAGGTGTATGCGAAGGTGAAAAGTGACTCGTCCTAGGAAGTTGACCTGGAGTTTCTCAAATGGAAATCTAGGCTAGGACTCTCCCAATACCACCTCGTCAGGGTATGGGGACATGACAGTATTACACTTAATACTAGGAACACAAGGAAACATGGTTTACCTGTAGTGGTTTGAGGTCAGCTGTGCAGAGAACCCAGGATGCTGCTTTCTCCAAGGGAGGAGAGGATGAAGAAAAGAATAAGGGCCAGACATACCTTTTCATTCATGCAGACTAAAACTGGGTTACAATGCCCTCAACCTTCTGCTACTTGTCCATTAAGGAGCCTGAGGTCTAGACCAGCTGTTGTGCAGCCACCACAGGACCCATAGAAAACGTATCAAGCCTCCTGTGGGTCACGTCTTGCAAGTAGTGGGTTGTGAAGGTGGTCTGACGCTTCCACACCCCAGCTTGCAGGACCTGCGTCACTGAATAATTCTTCTTGAAGGCCAGGGACGTAGCTATGCCCCTGACATCATGCGCTCTAGGGCGAAGTGACGGAGAAGGGTCAGGATTCAAGGCCAGGTGTATTACCTTGCGAATCCAGGCTGAGATGGTATTCCTGGTGACCCTTCTCTTCGTTTTCCCAGTGCTCACGAACAAGGCTTGAACCTGGGGATGAACTGCAGCTGTTCTCTTAAGATACAACCTCAGACTCCTTACTGGGCAAAGTAGGAGATGGTCTGGGTCATCTGTTACAGAACGGAGATTCGAAACCTGGAAAGAGTCGAACCGAGGGTCCGGCACCCCCGGGTTCTGAGTCTTGGTAACAAACTCAGGGATGAACCTGAACGTTACCTCCCCCCATCCCCTTGAATGGGCGATGTCATATGAGAGACCATGTAGTTCGCTGTCTCGCTTGGCTGAGGCCAAAGCTAGCAGGAACACCGTCTTCCAAGTAAGGTGGCAATCTGAAGCCTGGCATAGTGGTTCGTAGGGAGGTCTCTTTAGAGACCTGAGAACTCGAACCACGTTCCAAGGAGGGGGTCTCACTTCCAACTGAGGGCAGGTAAGTTCATTGCTTCGTATGAGAAGAGAAAGTTCCAGCGAGGAAGAAATGTCCATTCCTTTGAGCCTGAAGGCAAGACTTAAGGCTTAGCGATAGCCTTTCACTGCCGAGACTGAAAGGCGCATTTCCTCCCGCAAATACACGAGGAACTCCGCTATTGCTGGAATACTGGCATCGAGTGGAGAGATACACCTTCCACGACACCAACCACAGAAAACTCGCCACTTTGCCTGGAAGACCCCTGCAGATGTCTTGTGCAGGTGTCCAGACATCCTGTTCGCAACTTGTTGCGAAAATCCTCTCTCTTTGAGGAGATGCTGGATAGTCTCCAGGCGTGAAGTCGAAGCGAAGCTACGGCTTTGTGGAAGATGTTGGCATGTGGTTGTTTGAGTAGCTCGTGACGTGGAGGAAGTTCCCTTGGAGGCTCCGTAAGGAGTTGCAGAAGGTCCGGGAACCATTCTGCGTGATGCCATAGCGGAGCTATGAGGGTCATTGAAAGGTTGACCGATATTCTGGTCTTGTTGAGTACTCTCCTCATCAGACAGAACGGGGGAAAGGCGTACACATCGATGTTGTCCCACCGTTGTTGGAAGGCATCTTGCCAGAGAGCCTTGGGATCCGGGACTGGGGAGCTTGTGGTTCAGCGCTGTAGCGAACAGGTCCACAGTCGGGGAACCCCACAAAGTCAGGACTTTGTTGGCTATCTGAGGATCCAAAGACCACTTGGTACTCACTATCTGTGTCGCTCTGCTCAGACTGTCGGCGAGCACATTCCTTTTGCCCGGAATGAAGCGAGCTGCTAGTGTGATCGAGTGGACTTCGGACCATCTCAGTATCTCTACTGCAAGATGGGATAGCTGTTCTGAAAAGGTACTTCCCTGCTTGTTGATATAAGCCACCACTGTGGTGTTGTCGCTCATCACTACCACAGAGTGGCCCGCCAGGACTTGATGGAACCTTTCTAGCAGGTTTATGTGAAGGTACTTTTCTGATTCTGACCACAGGCCTTAGGTCCTGTGGTTCAGAACGTGGGTCCCCCACCCTTTCTTTGATGCGTCCGAAAACAACATCAAGTCCTGGGGGAGGACGAGAAGATCCAATCCCTTTCGTAGGTTCTCGTCTGCCACCCACCACTGGAGATCCGTCTGTTCCGATTGTCACATAGGGATCAGGGTGTCCGGGGAATCGTGTCCTTGATTCCACCGCGACTTGAGTCGCCACTGGAGAGATCTCATTCTGAGGCGACTCTTGGGAACCAGACGGGCCAGGGAGGAGAGATGGCCGAGGAGACGTAACCACGTTTGGGCTGGAAGTTATCTCGTGTGAGGAAAGGTCTCGCGACCTTCCTAAGCCTTGCTATCCTGTCGTCTGATGGGAAGGCTTTGTGGAGATTGGTGTCTATGACCATGCCTAGGTATACCAGTCTCTGAGAGGGCTGCAGAGAGGACTTCTCGAGGTTTACCATGATCCCTAGATCTTGGCAAAGTTCGAGAAGCTTGTCTCTGTGGCGAAGAAGGGTTGCCTTCGAGTCTGCTAGGATCAGCCAGTCGTCCAGATAACGGAGGAGACGGATGCCGATCCTGTGAGCCCATGATGAAATCAGGGTGAACACCTTGGTGAACACTTTGGGTGCTGTGGAGAGACCGAAGCACAGCACCTTGAACTGGTAGATCTTGTCGTCTAGGCAAAATCTTAAGTACTTCCTTGAAGACGGGTGGACTGGGATCTGGAAGTACGCGTCCTTCAGGTCCAGTGTGCTCATGAAGTCTTGTGGTCTCACTGCAAGCCTGACCGTGTCTGCCGTCTCCATACTGAACGGAGTCTGTTTGACAAACCCGTTCAGTGTCGAGAGGTCGATGACTGGTCTCCAGCCTCCAGACGCCTTTCTCACAAGAAAGAGTCGACTGTAGAAGCCTGGGGACCCGTCCACAACCTCTTGGAGAGCGTCCTTCTTCAACATGGTCTCGACTTCTGCCCGGAGGGCCTGTCCCTTTACCGATCCCATGGTAAGGGAGCTCAATGACACTGGATTCGCTGTCAGGGGAGGTAGACATGAGATGAACGGGACGCGATAACCCTGACTGATTACGGAAATTGTCCAGGTATCTGCCCCGAGTTGCTGCCACCTTGTCGCGCAACTTTGTAGGCATCCCCCCACTGGTGGACATGCAAGGGGACTGCCAATCCTAGCGTTTACGGCCTCGGCCGTTCCCTCTAGGATTCTTGCCTCCTCCCCTGGAGGACTTCTTGCCCCTTCTGCCCTTGGCAGGAAAGGGCTTAGACACCTGCATCACTGTCGTTGTCTTCCTAGTGTCCTTAGCTGGACGGGGTTGCTGAGCTGCTCGAGGTTTGTAAGGCCTCGATGTCAGGGCCTTGTGGATGAGGGAGTCCTAATTGGACTTCCTCCACCTCTCAGAGGCTAGCTCCACGTCCTTTGGCTCAAACAAGCTCTTACCGAGAATGGAAGAGTGTCTGAGCCTGCTAACATCAGAACTGGGGACCTTCTGGTGGAACCTCTCAGCCACTGCGTCCCGACGCTTGAGAATCGTGTTGGCCCACAAGCTCGAGACTTGATGGGCCAGAAACTCGATGGTTCGCGTGCCTGAGAGTAAGTATGTCTCCAGTGCCTTCCTGGTACTTTCTTTGGACAGGTCCTCAGAACGTACCAGGATGCCCAGAGATCCCAGCCAGATGTCCAGCCACGAAGTTACCTGCATGGCACACTTCGCAACTTTCTCCTGGCTTAGGATCTCAGTTGCGGAATAGGACACTTACCGGTTGGAGAGTCTCTCAAGAGGGACTCCCCCAGTGAGTTCTTCCACCGAATGGTGTACTGGAAGACTCAAACAAGTCTCCTCTAGGATTTCAAAGTACCTCCTCTGATGTACTCGAGGAGGAGGGAGGAGCTTGTTACCGGCACTGGATCTACTGGAGGAGGCAAGCTCAGAGAGCTGGCCCTCGACCTTGTCTCTGGCACTCTTCATCTCCTGAGACCAGGGCAAAGCTGCACTGGCCCTAGAGGGGTTCTAAGTGCCGTAGATTCGGTCCAGGACCATATCCTTCCCTTCACGAGGAGGAATCTCTGGGTCTGGGATCCCATTGAGGTTCCTCATGAGGGTCAGGACTTGCCAGAACGCGTGTTCTGAATTCTGGTGCTCTCTTCCTGATGGACTGGCAGCGAAGTCTCCCGTCCTAAGAGGCTCTTCCTGGGGAGACTTGCGGACGTTCTCCAAAGGTCTATCTGGTTCCTGTCGGGTCCTTGCGGAAGACTTGGGAACAGTCTTCGAGTCCTTCGGCTCCCTCCTAGGAGGGATGCAGGACTCCAGCAATGAAGGATGTAAGGCCTTCGCCACCTCTACACGAGGGGACTTCTTAGGAAGCGGCGGAGTTTCCCCCATTGGTGCGATGGGGGAACGGATCGGATCTTCCGGCTCTCCTGAGGATGGGTAATACTCATCCGCAGAGGAGGGAGAGAAAGTCTGAGGTGGGGTAGGAGCCTTACGTAAGGACTTGCGAGGGGACAGGATAGTCCTTGGAGAAGTTATCACGTTTGGGACTCCTCTCTTCCTCTTCAGGGGGGAGGAAGTTGCCACTGATTTGTGACCCAAGTCAGAAAGCACAGGCTTCATTGCCTGCATAAGCGCTCTGACAATGGTACCAAACCAGGGCTGCTGGCTGACAGTCGCGCTGTCAGATACTCCCTCTGGAGGGAAGGAGATCGTTTGATCCCTTGGAGGAGTCGACACATGAGGGTTCGCCTGTTGAGAATCTGCAATGAAGGAAGAAGAAAGATCCTTCGACCTGTCCGGAAACCTCCCCTCCTCCGGCGAGGAGGGGGGGGGGGGGGATGTTGACCTGTCCGCCTGTACCCCAGATGTAACTTGGGCGTGATCGTGTTGGCGATCGTTGCGCCGATCACGTGAAAAGCCCTGATCTGGATCACGCGTAAATGAATCATGCGTAGCAGGATATTCGCGCTCGCGCGTGAGTGTGGGCGTGGGCATGCGAGGTTGAGGGTGCGTGATTGCGCGGAAGCGCAGGAGGGGGCACGGGCGCGCGTAGGAGATGGCGAGGGCGTTTGTCGCACAGGAGCTGTCCATAAGGAGGGGTAGAAGGCTGGATGTGAGGGCGCGCAGTGGGCTGATGGGCTACTGATGAGCGCGAGTGCGTGGTAGCATGCTGGTGCGTGTCTGTAACGACCGGGTGTGGGCGCAATTGTGCCGCCTGGCGATAGCGCGAGGGCGATTTCGCGCGTTGGCGCGCAGGCGAGAGGTGTGCAGGTTGTGCAGCTGCCTTAGGCGATCGTGAGTGCGCATGGCGCGCATCAGGATGTGGGCGCACAGGTGTGCGTTGTTGCGATGGGCGCGCAGCAGGAACTGGCCGTGTAGGTGGGCGCGCGTCGCGCGCAACTGGAACTGGGCGCGCAGCTGGAACCTCGCGTGCTACTGGAACACTGTGCGCAGTTTTTATATTGCGCGCCGTTAGCAGAGTCCAGGGGAACCCGTGAGCGCCCATGCGCTATCTTGGGAACCTCCTGGACTGCGCGCTGTGATGTAGAAGCGCGCTGGTGCGTTGGCAAGCGCGTTTGCGCTATAACAGGAACAGGGCGAGGTTGGCGCGCATCACTCTTAGTGGTATAAGAGTGTTGGGGGTCTAGAGACACCTGTGAGCGCCTGTGCGCTAACTTAGGTGCCTCTTGGACCGCGCGTTTGACGTCTAGAGACACCTGTGAGCGCCTGTGCGCTAACTTAGGTGCCTCTTGGACCGCGCATTTGTCAGGAACTGCCAGGCGCGTGTGCGCAGGCGAGCGCGTGCGCAGGTGGGCGCGCCGATGGTTGTGGGCGCGCAGGGGAACCCTGGCGTTTAACTGGAACATTTACGCGCAGGTGAGCGCCGTGGCGCTAAATCAGGGTCAGCGGCAACAGCAGAAGGGCGCGCAGGTATAACCTGGTGCGCAAGGGTATGATGCGCAGTTTTGCCACGAAGGAACTGGTGCCTGCGCAATGACAGGTTTAGATGGCACGTGGCACGCATCCTCCTTGAAAGGAGATGGCAGGACAGCATGTCTGGAGGGTGACTGGTTACAAAGTCCCTAAGGATGACCATCTTCCGACGGGGATCGCGAACGATCCCTGGAGAGGTCTAAGGTGGTAGCTGGCAGGAACGGTGATCGGTGAGTTGTCTCCTCCGCAGAGGACTGCGGGGATGACGAGCCGAAGAGGCGCCTCCTAACTCCCTTGTGAGGAGAAGGAAGGCCTCTACGGCGAAGGGGAGGGCGAGCCTTCCGCCTTATATGCCCACGAGGGACTGTTGGATCAGAACTCTGACCTTCGTAGGGCCTCCGCAGAGGAGTCTCTGTTAGTGAACTCCCCCGGGGGGGAGAATCACTGGCAGAAGAGACCGTAGGACTTAGTTCCTCCCTCGAAGGATGTTCGGAGGGGGGAACCTAAGCCTTCAGCTACCTCAGCAACAACAGGCACAGGAGTTTGAGCAGAACCTTCGATGCCTACGTCACAACAACGTCAACGACCGACAGAGGATCTATCTCTGCTGTCGTCGGCGCTTGTTTAACAGCCGCACCCAGTTTGATCATGTCAAACAGGGCTTCCCTGGAGGGCGAACCCTGAAGCCCCAAGGAAGCCCAAAGCTGTAATAAATTACTATTATTAACAGGAAAATCAATATTTAAATCCTCCTTTGGGGGAGGAGGGGCAGCTGCCTTGCTATGGGAGGCAACTACCTCTCCTGCACCCCGGGATCGGTCAGCAGCAATACGGTCTACGCTACCACTCGCCGGCCTCTCGGGAGAGACCGCTCGAGTGGGAGCTTCGGAGGAGGAAAGGGCTACGGAAGAAGTCTTGGGATTTTCTCTCTTCAAAGGAGCCTCTGAAGGAGAAATATCCCTTTTAGCCTCCTTCTTGCGTCGCCGGGCAAACCTCTCCCACTGGGAGGTAGACAACTCCCTACGCTCGATACATACATTAGACCTATCACACCGTTGGCCCCTACACTGAGGGCATAAGGAGTGAGGATCGGTGTCCAAGGCCGACATAAAGGTACCACAAGGGCGGCCGGCTTGTCCAGGGCACATACGCATGATGAAAGAATAGAGGCCAACTTCAAACACACACTGAAAGAAAAAGCAAAACAGATTATGGCAGTAAAAAACGGAGGAGAGCGCAGACAGGTCTGTCGTCTCTCCGAGCCAAAAGTAAAGTGAAGCACTCACTGTGTGTGAGGGGGAAAGGGTAGCAAGCTACCCCTCCCTACCCCCCGCTAACTAGCGGAGGGGTAGTGAACCCTCGTTAAAATTCTTATGGCTCGTCATTTCAGCTACGCCGAAGTAATTACCCCATGTAAATAGCGTGGTTTGTATTTCAGTTACGGAACAAGTCAAATTTAGAGAGGTCCATCACGGCAAAGGAGGAAAGAGCTCCTCTGGTTCTGTCAATATTAGCCAACTGGCCAAGTGTCTCAGAACCAATCTGCTGTCTAATGCCATTGTTGATAACAGAGAGAGGGTTATGGCTCAGAGTTTAGGAGCAATCCAAACCGAGGTAAGAACTACAAGCTAGAATACCCTGCTTGCCCCAACAGATCGGAGGTAATATCTCCAGGCGGGATGCACTAGAATTCGTGGCTTACCTCCTAAGGTGCATCGTCCTCATGAAATCTCAAGGCTTGGCCGCCTAATCACTTATGAATGCAGTTTCTAGATGGAAATGATTCTGCCGAAGTAGGACTCGTTCTGACATGGCCAGTCTAAGACTGGTTTCCAGCTTTCCTATGTGGATCAATTGAAGAAAAAGCCTGGAGAACCTTTGTGTTTGATTGGAGACACATCCTTTCTTATTAAAGCCTGGACTTCAGCCCATAGGGCCAATCTCGTCGACTTCTAACGATGGGACTCAGACAAAGTTGGTGTAAGAATAAGAGAAGGGTGAAAAAAAGAACCGATTGAAAAAATGGGAAATCTGAGCGTAAAATATTAACCACTCCACATTTGCCTCTGTAATCCCTCGCCTGAGTTATTGGCATCCTCTCACCAGAGGTGTCGTGGGTGGACTGCCTTCTTCCCTTATCATTATCGCTGGATGGCTTAAGATTGACCTGACACACTGGTGGGCCACAAACTCAGAGTTGGCAGCCCACACTTAGGATTGCAATGGATGCCATCGCTGGATTTTTAATTTGATAGTGTTTACGCATGTTCTGAGGGCATGGTTCACAAAAGAACGGACATGATGATGAAGGAATAAATGCTCCCCAGAACCACTATAGCACAACACAGACGACAGCTGGCAGAAAATCCGGAGCAGAAGTCTAGGGGCGCCGCAAAGCAGGTTTCACTATCGTTCTAATCCCGGTCCTTCCTTAGTCAAGGAGAAGTTGAATTTTTCTTATAAGCGCTCTTCACTGGACCGAGTCCAGAGGGAGATTAAGGATCGCTGGCCTTGACAGTGCTGTCGAGCCCTTTTACTTAGAGAAGGTACCCGTTATTTACTGTACTCCAAGTAGGGGAGCATGGGTGGGGTGACAGTCATTCTTCTGGGAGAATTGCAAGCCTATCTTGAAAGGTAAAGAACCTTGCTTATAGCATTTGGCGAACAATTGACGATAGAAGGCATCAAGAGCCTTCGATTGCTTCTCCCCCTTTCAGTCATTCACCTTATTTCCTCTATCAGGAAAGGGAAAGACCTTCAACTGCAGTCTTAAGCTAATAAACTTTGTTAGGTAAAAGCCTTTCACAGTTGGGGGAAATGACATCTGAATTCTTTAAGGCTTGGTTGGTTCACTGAATGGTAACTTGAAGGGGCAGAAGCTCTACTGAACCAATTCTGTGCAGCCGACACTCTCCAAGGTGTTATATCTGACGGGATCCTCAGTGTTGGCCAAGAAAGCGAGATTTGACCAAAGATAAAACCGAATGGTAACTTGAAGGGGCAGAAGCTCTACTGAACCAATTCTGCACAGCCAACACACTCCAAGGTGTTATATCTGATGAGAAACATGGATCCTCAGGGTTGGCTAAGAAGGCGAGGATATTTGACCGAAGATAAAATCAAACTTTACCAAACAGAATCCATCGCCATGCCCAATCCTCAAGTCTTCTGCAGGAGTGATGAATGAAAGCAAGCTGATCTGTCACCATACCTGGTGCTCCACAGGTCCCGACGGGACAAGCAGCAAGAGGGAAAGAGGAAACTACGGTCTTGAAATATTTCCTCTAGCGGGAAAACCACAAATTCTACTCTATCTCAGCAAGATCCTAGCCGTAAGCCTGCACAGCCATCGTGTATAGAGCCTCCAGTTGTTGATTGACCAGGGAGTAATCAACGAAGATTGTGGCACGGGGTGAAGGATCTAGATTGTCTGAGGTCGGCTTTCCCCTTTTATCAAATGAAAGCCTTCCGAGGACTTGGATTTTTTTTTAAGAAATAGGTATGAGGTTTAATCAAATAAAGATTGCATATTGAAGGTTTTTGTATTGATATGACATTCTATATGAGGAGAGGATACCCCTGGTCAGAGAAAGACCCAGTGTTCCAAATAACATTAGGATACACCCCAGAACTTTAATTCATGAGTTTTCTGTTTTTCTTCCCCCAGAGACACTGGTTTCCGCCTATGATCACCCACTATTAGAAGGGGTCTTCTATTACTATTACTAAAATTATTAATTTTCTATAGAACCGAAGGTTCGAATTATTTGAAACAAACTAACCAATTAAAATGAAAAGGATAATTTTTTTTTTTTTTCCCTAGCTATACAAAAGTGAGACCTATAGAACAGGGAATGTCTTCAGCAGAGCTGGAATGGCTGTTGAATTCATTAACAAGGTAATTAATGACAGGTAGGGATTGCACACAAATAGCCCCGCCCACTCTCCTGTCATAGACTTTTCACTTTCGACCTTCGGCTCAGGAGTTGAGAGGGGGGGTTGCGGTGGGAAGTTTGATATCATAAGGCCTAGAGTTTGTATACAGTAGGTAGGAAAAATACAAATTACTTTAAAAAAGTATTTGTTCCTATGTATACCTGTAAACATGAATGTATCATCACTTTCACCATAAATCGACGCAACATCTACAATTTCACTTGGATGCGAATTCATTCTTCGTTTTAACACTAACACTAAACAGCCTTGGATAGGACGTAACAGTATGTCAGTACAGTATACTCTTATT
Source organism: Palaemon carinicauda (assembly GCF_036898095.1). NCBI lineage: Eukaryota > Metazoa > Arthropoda > Malacostraca > Decapoda > Palaemonidae > Palaemon > Palaemon carinicauda. The sequence goes on from NC_090751.1 coordinate 8,618,577, forward strand.
ACGGTGTTGACAGGAGTGAGTGTGGGGCTACTTGCCAGCACTCGATTACTGCCGTTAACTAAAGGACCTCATTAATGACTTCAACTGGAACTCCAGCTGCCTTGACGAATTTCTCTATCTAGAAGGCAGAAAAGTTTGTTTACGCATAGGAGCAAATCTTATTCTTAACCACAATTTTATCCCCTAACTAAAAACTAAAACATATTTAAAAGTAAAAGTAACATTCTAAAAGTCTCATGGATCACAGACTTTTTTTTATTTTTTTTCTAACTATATTGTAATAATCAATTTTCTGACTCACATAAACACACCATTAGGTAAGGCTATAGCTTGCAGGTTAGGTTGGGGGGGGGGGAGTTTAGGGTTAATTAGTATCCATATTCTATGCTCGCTGGAGGAACTGGCCGCTGATATACAAGGGCTCCCAAACCTACAGCAGATTTTGCTTGTGATTTACCATTTCCCAAAATTAGGTCATTCTAATTTGTCAAAGCTTGCTTTGCAAGTTACTGGGGTTTCTAGATTATTTTAAAAAAAAAGTATGCTCTATATTTACCCATCTAGATTAACAACAATGAAATAAGGGACAACGTTCATAGTTTCTTGTAAAGCTTTTTGTTAATCCATAATCATCAATATATTCTTCGCTAGTTAGGATACTCAACATACTGCCATACAGTAGCTAGTAAGTTACCCTAGTTTTGGTAGATAAGTCAATAGGGCACTTTGCACAAACTATTAAATAAGGCACTTAGCACAAACTATTTATGAATTTACAGGTCTTCTAAAACTAAACTATGTCTAGATATAACTTAAAGCATTGCTTAAGTCAATAGGCTACGTTAAAAAAAAAGTATAGGCTTTAAGTCAGGTTTAGGTTAGGCATAATCTAATGCATTAAAGTTTATATAAGACTTAATGAAATCATAATCTTAATATCAAGTGATAAACAACAGACAAACAGTATTAAGCTTAGCCATCTCTTTCTAGTGGAAATTTCACTATTATCTTGTTACGACGACCCAGGCTAACACTGCCAACCTGAGGGCGTATGAAAAAAAAATCCAACCTCTCAACATGGACTTTAAATCCCTTCAAATATTCAACACCATACCATACATATGTAGGTAACATGGTCTACATATTTTCGTGACTTGGCATACCTAAAATGAACCCAGATTTGCCATTTAATGTTAAAATAACGTCATTATGTTGTGAGCTACTTCTTCGGAATGACGATTTCAAATGCTCTCTGCGCAGTCTCGCCTCTCTTAACATATATAAGTCTCCATTTCATATATTTGATTTCACTGTAAAACCAGTGTTGAATAAATGCAAATTAGAGCGTAAGAAACGTACCTAAGACTTAAATTTGGGCGTTAACAGCACTGTATTCCTCGGAACTTTCCTAGCATTCTTCGGTGAATATGGCGATCTAGCTTAGCCAATCAGCTCAGACTTTATTCGTAGTCGCATTAAAACCTATGAAGGTTGCGACCTAAATCTGCCTCTTTTAAAATAGTATTGGGCTAAAAACTCATTAATTTACTATATAAATAAATATTATAAATGCAATCTTTTTATAAAACGTAAAATATATTTTACATACACTCTTTTTTAATGATAATTATTGTTTTTCGATTGCATGTTTACAGTTCCAGCTGATGAGGCAGCGTGCGTCAACAATGACGTCATCAACGTGAATCGGTGAATACGTCACAGAGAATAGGGAATCCTGATTGTGTTAAACGTAATAGAATTCTAAGTACTTTGAGGATATTGTCTAAGAATTTACTTAGCCTAAATTAACCTAATCATTTCGTGATTCACAATAATGCCATCTATGGTATAATTCATCATAATAAATCACATTTTACATTAGTAGAGTTCAAGATGGTATCATTCTCTACTTTCCACAAAACCTTATAATTCATATAAGTAATAGTTAATAAGTTTACCATATATCATACTGTAGTTAATTTTGTATTTTTTCCTATTCATAATAAACTGGTGGATTACACAAATATGAACAGATTATGTATCAGCATAAAATTGTGTGATATGTTAGAGCAAACACAGCTAAAGTGAGTCGATATTGACTCGCTTACTCGCTGTAACTGCCTACTCGCCAAGGTTGGCGAGGAATCCCTAACTTCCTCAGTAAAGCATAGGCAAGGTGTTGGTTAGTACGTTATGACTGTATCTCAAATTGCCATACGAAAACGTTAGTTACTGAATGTTGTCAATGTGATGTAACAAAGTTATTTACTCCTTCACTGATACTTTCATATTGATAAATACAATTTAATGACATAATCTTGTTAACTTATTGACAAGTGCAAACGTTTTAAAACCAACTCAAACATTGTCACGTTGTACGGAGAGTAACATTCCAAAACCATACAAAGTCGAGTGTCCAGAAAAAAGATTGATTATTTATCGGCCTTGTTAGGCCGTGACAGTTTCGTTAGAACTCAACGGTGATGCTGAATTGTCCAGATGTCGACTGCAGCTCTGGATAGACAACACAGGTGGAGGTGTAGACTTCAAGATTTAAGCCCCCATCTTCAACCTCCAACTCCCAAGGGCCAACTTCCACAACCCTCGGCGTCTCCTTTCCCCCCACGAAAGAGCTCCTGCTTTCCCAGCTACGCGACATCCTTGCTAAACTCTAACCCTTTGCAGTTTTGCTTCCTTCCCTCAAATAATCCAGCATTAGGAGTTTCTTGTTCATTGTTATCTCCTACTCCCGCGGGCACGAACTCAGATAATCAAGAAAGCGACCTGGATCCGCAAAATACATTTGTTCACCGAAGATCATTTCCGGGTTCCTTACCTGCAACGTCTCAAGTATACCTCCTGCAGGACCCTATATGCGGTAATAACAATCGTGGGGATCACCCGGAACCTGCCACTCCTTTGCCAAACCTACCATTAAGCTACGATACATTACCTCACGGTTACTGCAGCCAGAAATTAGACCAAACTACTGGTGCCCCTGTTACATGTACAGCTATTACAAACATGCACGCCCAGACAACCAAAGAGAGTTTAGTTGTTAATACCTTGGGAAATCTAAATGTTACCCAACGGAGGTGCAAGTCAGGTGACATGTCAGGCGAGTCTGGTTTGACCTGCCACGAGCACTTTACTGGGACTTCCTCTGCTTGCAATGGGGGAATGAAACACAATGAGACCATTCCCCAGGTGCATGCAACTGGGACCAGCAATACCTCAGCTGCATACATTTCGACGCATCCGTCGACGTACGTGGAAAATATAAATAGTTCGCCTGTGCCAAAGAGTCTTCAATCCTACGCATGCCACAGTGGGACTAGGGTGCCTCTGTTTACTCTGTCTATCGAACCGTCCACTGAAAAACCGTCGTCTAAGAAATACACTATTATCGAAACCAGGTTTAAGAAGTGCGTCTCGCCAGAACCAGCCAATCAAATTTCGAACAATGACTCAAATATTCCATCTGCAAGTTTATCAAATAACAACAATAATAACAATAACAATGACCCGCCTAACCCTCTCAAAGAGGAAGAAGGTGCCGGAACTGCTCTCCCTACTAACGAACGTGTCTTCAACAGAGAGTTAATGAGAGGAAGCTTAACTACAGAAGAGGAAAGTTCGAGTTTCGACAGTGGTCAAGACGAGAGCCCAGACTCGAGCAAGAAAAGTCCTTGTCCGAGAAGTAGGAAGAAGCGACCCGGGGGATATCATTCCCACCAGGAGAATCATCTGCTACCACAGGAAAAGTTAGACCGACAAAGTGAAGAAGATTTAACTCGTCAGGAGGAGAGCGTTCATATCGAACGCTTGAAGGGCACGATGCCTTGCAACAAATCAATAAGTAGAGCGAATGTTGGCGGAAAGTATAAAGTTACTGGCTGCTGTTCCCGTCGACGCTTGATTGACGATGAAGGTTACATAAGACGAGCAGCTTCTATATGCGTAAACAAAGAGGAAACACAGGTAAGCCATGATGTGTACCCATTTTTTTTTTCAGTGAAGGATATACCTGCATTTTTCGTTGGTTGAATTATATTTACGGACGGTGAATTTAGGTTTTTCTTTACGCCGGCACTTAAAACTTTTTTTTATTGTTTATCCCTATGTTAGGTTTTTATACAGCCTTATATATATATATATATATATATATATATATATATATATATATATATATATATATATATATATATATATATATATATATCTCCATACTGGTTCACTTTCACGTTTATCGGGTATTTGTTTTTGAAGTGTGAGTAGCTACTCATTCAACGTTCGCATTTTTTAAAATATATATTTTTTTTGCGTTGCATAAAAAAAGTCTCTTCTTGGGCGATGTGTACCCACCCAGCTGTTGTTTATCCAGTATTTTGTTGGTTTCAATCTTTTAATTACTTAAGTTTTTATATGTTGAAAGCTGGCCTTTTGGGGTATGGAATTAAAGATCTATTGAATAAATATTTTAGATGCTCTCATTCAAGACATGGCACAGTACCTCCATGATTTTTATTCAGTATTAAATTAATTATATACCTTATTAAATAAGCATTGTAACTTTTTTTAGGTAGAATTGTCTTATTAAATAGGAATTGTTACTTATGTAAAATGTTACGTAAAAGTATCAAGTTTTTTTTTTTTTTTTTTTTTTTTTTGCCATACCCTTCCTGAAAGATCATCATCACACAAGGTGATCTATAAGGAAAGGTAAATGCCACATTATTATTAAAAGAAGGAGTTTTACCAGCCCAATGAATCAAGCTTGACTCTTTCAGGGCTGGCCCCCCCCCCCAAAAAAAAAAGGGATATAAAGACTTATAAAATTACAGAAGAGTTCGAAAAGCATCAAGTCATTCTCTTGAACTTGAATGTTAACATCCGACTTATAACATTTACATCGGGTGTTTATACTTCCTGTCTTACGGACGTGTGTATAGATAAAAAAAAATAATAGATTTAAAGATGTAGTTCTATCGTTGAATGGAAGAAATTGTCATTGATGTTTTATAATCGTGTTACATTGGTCATAGCCTTAACCTTTTATCCTTTTTATTTTTTTTAATAGACGATAGAGAAAGGATTTGTACATCCAAGGTGAATTAAATGCGTCATATTTCTTTACGGAAGTATTAATCTCATAATCATTGAAGATTAGTGTTGTATAATATCGGTAGTAGTGATGATTGTAGGATATTCATTATTATTATTATTATGATTATTATTATTATTATTATTATTTTTTATTATCATCGAGCGGTTAGAAGTCATATATTTAGTTACTTTATTTAATTTATTACCTTGCAGCTGGGTTAAAAGTACACGAGGGACAACCCCCCCTTCTCTCTCTCTTTCTCTCTCTCTCTCTCTCTCTCTCTCTCTCTCTCTCTCTCTCTCTCTCTCTCTCTCTCTCTCTCTCTCTCTCTCTCACACTATATCAGTGGATGAATATGTATTTGCAAGCTCTTGTCATCATAATCATCAACGCAACCATTTTTGTATCATCATATTAATTAGTTAGAGTATCTGGTGGGCCCCATTCAATCATAAGTTACATTTTATAGTTTCCTTTGACCTTTTGCTATATAGACAGATGAATAGCAAAGAAATAGTAATGTTATTGAGAACACCCAAGGTTTATAGATTTTTAGACCTATGCGTAACTCTCTCTCTCTCTCTCTCTCTCTCTCTCTCTCTCTCTCTCTCTCTCTCTCTCTCTCTCTCACAAATTATATCCGTGGATGAATATGTATTTGCAAGCTCTTGTCATCATAATCATCAACGCAACCATTTTTGTATCAAAATCATATTAATTAGTTCAAGTATCTGGTGGACCCCATACAATCATTAATTACATTTTATAGTTTCTTTTGGCATTTTGCTACACAGACGGATTAATGGCAAAGAAATGCAAGAAATGGTAGTGTTATTGTTAAAATCCATTGTGTATAGATTCCTACACCTAGACCCATGTGTAACTTGTAAGTGCGCGCTAGCTAGTGTTACCAGGAGCTTGGGGCGGTGAAAGGAGTTTGTCGGGACGCGCGAAATAAGGCAAATCAAAGGAGCAGGTGCGGGCAGGTTAGACCTACAGTATAAGAATCCCTTCTGTTTTTATTCAGCCCGCGTAGGATTCCCAAGGGGTTGACGATCGCTTCTGGTATATAAAAGTAGGATGGGTTTTACTATTTTAAAGATAAAAAATAGAGAGCAGGCGTTTTTACAGTTTCCAGTTTCTCAACTTTGTTTTAATAGGTGATCATTTTTTTTTGGTTCACGTTTTGACAACCTTTGCTGTAAAGTATTAAATTATATATGCTGTATTTGGTTTGTAATAGTCTCTCTCTCTCTCTCTCTCTCTCTCTCTCTCTCTCTCTCTCTCTCTCTCTCTCTCTCTCTCAACGGAACACTTATCCTGCGACGTCTAGAATGACCTTGGACAAGTGAAAGAGGGCAAACAGCATTCCTGGCCATTTAAGGCCGGTCAGCGGAATTCATTGTAGAAACCGGCTTTTGTTTTTGTAAGACTTTTATATTAGCTGTTGCAAGGCATGGAGTATTAGGCCTATATATTTTAAATGAGTTATTTAATTCATATATTCAAACAAGAGCTCAATCCCCTTTACACAAGGTGACTCCTGAGGATATTAATACAGCATTTCCACATTTAAACCTTCAACTGTTGAATAAAAAACTCCCAGAATTTAACTCTCTCTCTCTCTCTCTCTCTCTCTCTCTCTCTCTCTCTCTCTCTCTCTCTCTCTCTCTCTCTCTCTCGTCTAATATGGATATCTGTAGGCGAGGCATCATCGATGCAATACTAAAAGTTTCATCGATAATCGATGAAGTTTTGGGAGTGGTGAGGAATTTAACTTCCGCGTGACGAACTCGAGTATTTCGAACCATGTAATTCCCTTGAACTTCCTCATAGAATGGAGCAAACACGGCCAAATATAAACTGTAATATAGATCGTGGATATAAATGATGAACAAACTTAGTCGTTGGGCTTTTCGGAGGAATGCAGCGTCAAAATGCACAATAAATAACGAATTCTTTCTGTCCGGTTTTATGTTTACAATGTGCATTATTCGACCAGAGCTTTAAAATATTAAAGCTCTGGTGATAAGAGTTCGGTAATCTTTTTCATATACTTTTGTATATATCAGTCTACATTCAATTTTCGAAATATGTATTCATATTTTAAGTTTTTGTTGAAAAAACAACATAGGACTAGACTACTGAGCTTTTTATTCTTGAAAAAAAAAACACTCGTCAAGATGTAATTGTTTTCGTAATGAAATTTAAGTATAAGTTAAGAAACTTTTAAGACTTTGATTAATTTTAAAAGTAGTGATCGGGTTCAAACGTCAAACAGTGAGATACTGACAACTGAAGAGACACTTAACATTATAAACTTCCTAGTATAAAGAAAAAAGTTTAGTAGATAACCGGGTTATATGTTTAATTAAGGTTTGCCGTGTTGAATTAAGATATTCCTTTCATTTTAATGAAGAAAACAATTCATTCTAATGTTCATCACGATTGCTATAATGTAGGCTAGCTGTCTTAAATCGTAGATGATGGTAACGTGTTGAAGGGGACAAAGGTATTTTTTATACTACACCGGCTGGCATGTTAGGCCTAACGGTTATTTGAAACAGTCTCCCGATATTGAGAAAAATGGAAGATTTGTTTGTATAGAATATGAATAAACCTTTCCTTGACAAAAGGAAGGATGACAAAAAGTAATAAAAGGAGAGATTAGTTTGTCTAAAATATGTAACAATAAGGAAGAGTAACTACTGAAATAAAAAGGAGAGATGAGAAAGGAAGACCTGGTGACGAGTCACCGACCAGGATGTTGAGAGGAAGGTTTTGTAATTTGTGGTGAAGTGAGGACAGATAAAAAGTGGGTGTTCATGTCCAACAGTCCCTTGGGGCACTGGGTATAGGAGAGATAAAATACTGGACTAATGGTGTGGCGACTGACGACAAGGAGTGGCATTTATCCTTGGTATCCAGGAAGTACGGAATTGTGTATATGATAAAAATTGTGGCAAAGTATGTAAGGTCTAACTGGCGTGTTTGCTTCTGAGTCTACATTGATTGATTGTTCGGGTATACATTCATGTGAGTGTTTAATATGAATTTCACATTATAAATGTGCTATGCATGTGCCTTTCTTTGGTATGCCCATGTAGAGTGTGTTACTGTTTAGTTTATACTGCTTCATCGCAGTGTTATTTTTTTACGATATCCATGGAGTTGAATGTTCGAATACTTGTAACATAAAAAGTAAAATATACCTTAGTATAGTGATAAAACACAGTAAGAAATCCGCTGTGCTACACACGTCTAAAGGATCTAGGAAAACTTTAAGATTTAGCCAGAGTAGAACTGAATGATCACGTCTATGTTTTTATGTGTAGTTACATCACTAATCCATGCGTATTGGTATGGACATGCGTATATTTATGCATTTATTATTTTATTTCAAGATGTGCTTTAGTGATGGGTCTGTCATTACGTTTAAAATCGTAACCTTCGCAATGATAAAAATATTTCAAATCATCCCACAGTTAATATCGTTCTTTAAAAGCTTACCAGGATTCTGAGACTGTATAGGCCTACTTTTCAGCGTGATAATTTGACTAGATAATTTGAAATCCATCCGTCTGGCTTGGGTTAGAGTTCTTTTGCTTGAGGGTACACTCGGGCACACTATTCTATCTCATTTCTCTTCCTCTTGCTTTGTTAAAGTTTCTATAGTATTATAGGAGATATTTATTTTAATATTACTCTTAAGATATTTTATTTTTCGTTGTTTCCTTTCTTTACTGGGCTGTTTTCTCTGTTGGAGCCCCTGGGCTTATCATCATGCTTTTCCAAGTAGGGTTGTAGCTTAGTAATTAGTTATAATGATAATAATATATATCGCCCATATTCGCACTGGATTTAGCCCTTGCCATTCCCTGTAGGGTTATGAAAGCCGTTTGTTTATAAGGAGTCAAGGACATCTGAGAACAAGTTGGATAGGAGAGGTCACTCGGGACTTTTCCTACAGGAATAGAACTACGTGATAAGAGATGTTTACTTGTATTACTTTGTTGATGCGTTATGTGGTTAAACACACACAGACACACACATATATGTGTGTGTGTATATATATATATATATATATATATATATATATATATATATATGTATATATATATATATATATATATATATATATATATATATATATATATATATATATATATATATATATGTGTGTGTGTGTGTGTGTGTGTGTGTGTGGGTGTGTGTTATTACTTGCTAGGCTACAACCCTAGATGGAAAAGCAGGATGCTATAAGCCCGAGGACTCCAGCAGGGAAGAATAACCCAGTGAGGAAAGGAACTAAATAAATTACAAGAAAAGCAATGAAAAATTAAAATAAAACATATAAAGAAAAGTAACAACATTAAAATAGATCTTATATATATAAACTTTAGAGAGACTTATGTTAGCCTGTCCAATATTAAAACATTCGCTGTAATATATGTTTGTGTATACACATGCGTTTGTATGTATTTTGTTTATATAGGCCTATATATACAGTGTATACATTATATATATATATATATATATATATATATATATATATATATATATATATATATGTGTGTGTGTGTGTGTGTGTGTGTGTGTGTGTGTGTGTGTGTGTGTGTGTGTGTGAGTGTATGATCTATGTGTATCCATTTACCTAAATATAAATAAACATTTTATAACATATATCTGTTAAGGTGTTACCTTGGCCAAGAAAGTCTCCCAAAATTTCTCTGAGCATTATTTCCTCGTTCCCTGTCTTTCCACCTTCCTTTATTTATTCAATTATTATTTTTCTGCTCTGTTCGTGTACCATTGTTGCCCTGTCCTTCAGGAACGACGTTCCGAGCTCCCAGCAGGAAGAACATTTCCTCCTAGATAGGATGATGTTGCACTCTGGACAGCATTCCGGCTTTTGTTTGATTTATGATATAGTTCCTTTTTTCTTTTTTAATCTGTCCCTTTTTTCCGTTATTCTTAATGACTTTTGTCCTATTGATGTAGGAGTCTTACTTAGTCCACCGTGTTCTTACTCTGCTTGCACTCTTTTTATGATATTGTTACTGCCTCTTATTATTCTGTCTTCTTTTCCGTAATTCTTAATGGCTTTTGTTTTTACTGATGTAGGAGTATCTACTGTGTTCTTCCTCTGCTTGCATTTGTTTTTTTTTAATGATATTCTTACTATTTTATTAATCTTTTTTCATTTCCTTAATAGCTTTTGTTTTATTGATGTAGGAGTATCTACTGTTATTACTCTCACTTGTTTTTTTATGATAATTACTACTTTTTATTACTCTGTCTTCTTTTCCTTCATAGTTCTTGTTTTATTGATTTAGGAGTCTCTACTGTGTTCTTCCACTGCTTGCCCTTGGTTTTTTTTTATGATATTGTTACTACTTTTTATTAATCTGTGTTCTTGTTCTTAATAGCTCTTGTTTTATTGACGCAGGAGGTACTGCTGTGTTCTTCCTCTGCTTGCACTAACTCTTGGATAGTAAGAACTCTTGTTCAAGCTGAATTTACTGTTTTATATTGGGGTCACATATGTAAGGCTATACACATTGTTAGTCCATTTATAGGCATTTCTCATTTTACCCATAAAATAAACAAACTTTTCAAATCGAATATCGTGTAATTTATTCTCCATTTTATGATAAACTTCCAAACTTGAATAAATTTCTTAGTTATCGTCACTTTTAACGAAGTATCAAATTGTTAGGTCATAGTCCTTGTGGAGTATTAACTTCAGGGATATCTATTTCGTCACCGTTGCCTCTCGATCTGACAGCTTCAAGTGTGACATAGTGGCCAAGGTTATCTCCTTTTCCTTTTCAAACTGTCATTTGCCTTAGGGCGAGTCCTTGGCTCGCTTTTGGTGCATCTGATATGGAGGACCCTCTCTCTACTCTGATATGGGACTAGATAAAATCACGTCTTAAAGTTAATACTAGGGGTATAGAATGTTTTTTTTTTCAATGTACTTCTTATATGACACATACACACACACACACACACACACACACACACACACACACACACACACACATATATATATATATATATATATATATATATATATATATATATATATATATATATATATATATATATATATATATATATATATATATATATTATCCGTTGTTAGTCCACTGCGGGACAAAGGCCTGAGACGTGTACTTCCCCTTCCGTCTGTTTTTGGTCTTTCTATGCCTGTCTATACCCGCAAACATTCTTAGTTCGTCATTTCATCGTCTTCCCTTCCTTACCCTGCTTCGGTTGCAATATTTAGGGACAGATTCTGTTATTCTTTTTGTGAGTCTGTTATGTCATTCTCATTATATGCCTTTCCCACGTTAATTTCTTTTTCTTGTTGTTAGAATATCTTTTAGTTTTGCTCTCGTATCCAAGTTGCGCCTTTTCTGTCACTTAGTGTTAATTCCATCATTATTCTTTCTATATCTCTGAGTTTTGACTAGCTTATGTTCTAAAGCTTTAATAAGGCTGCAAGTTTCTGATGCATACGTTAAAACTGGTAGGACCATTTCATTAAATACTTTACATTTTAGAGAAAGTGGAAATTTACTTTTCATAATATCATTTTCTTTTCCAAAAGCTCTCCATCTCATGCTTATCCTTCTTTTAATTTCGGTCTCGTGTCAATGACCAGTCATTCAAAAAAACGTCTGCAGGCTACCTGAAAATAAACGCACATCGGTTTCCTATATTGGGTTTAGCTAAATATGTTTTATGACTATCGATTAACTGGATATCCAAAGTAAGTAAACGCGAGATACCATACTTAATCGAAGAATCGAAGATTGATTGGTAGATGGGTTGAGAGAGAAGTACAGTTTCTTGGAACGTATTGCAAACATCGAATGTTAAGAAGTACTGTAGTTGCATGTGTAGATTATTATCAGTAACTAGGCCTACTAGTTAGAATAAAGTGATGCAGTATTATATTGATTGATTTTTTTTATAAATTTAATATCACAATATCTTAATTACTGTGATTATCGACGCATAGAAAATATTTGAAAAAAGTATTTGATTATTGAGAGTTGTACAAAATAGATATCTTTATTTCAATTATTATCTTTATTACTAGCTAAGCTACAACCCTAGTTGGAAAAGCAGGATGTTATAAGGATAGGGGCCCCAACAGGGAAAATAGCCCAGTGAGGAGAGGAAACGAAAAAATAAAATATTTTAAGAACAGTAACATTAAAATAAATATTTCCTTTATGAACTATAAAAACTTTAACAAAACAAGAGGAAGAGAAATTAGATAGAAAATGTGCCAGAGTGTACCCTTAAGCAAAAAAATCGCTGGAACTAAGATGAGACATGAGAAATTGTGGTTTTTGCCACTGCATCTTAAAACAATATCACATTTAAATGTTTGATGTGAAATTTTGACATTGTGGCCTTATTGGCAACGTCTATGCTTGGTGATCCCCAGACATGGGTTCGAGTCCCGCTCAAACTCGTTAGTTCCTTTAGTGTCTGCAATCTCACTATCCTTGAGGTAAGGATTGGGGGTTTGGGGAAGCCTATAGGTCTGCCTTCGGAGTCATCAGCAGCCATTATCTGTCCCTCCCTCGTCCTAGCTTGGGTGGAGAGGGGGCTTGGGCACTGATCATTATGATATCTGTTCAGTCTCTAGGGCATTGCCACTGTCCCTTGCCTCTGCCATTCATTATCTACCTTTAAACCTTTAATAATTAAGAGATCCAGTGTCGAAAGTGTAATGCGATGTAGCGCAATTATCATTTGACAAGACTTAAGTCTGTGATTGCGCGCACTCTCTCTCTCTCTCTCTCTCTCTCTCTCTCTCTCTCTCTCTCTCTCTCTCTCTCTCTCTCTCTCTCTCTCTCAGCATTGTAAAGATTGTGGCATTTTCCTCGGCTCGCTGCCAAGTTGACCGTGTTCGATCCCTGGGCGGGAAAGGGAATTATGTAAGGGTGGTTTTTTATACCTCCATTTTCATGAAGACTAAATTGGACCTAATTAGAAGTCGAATTGTGAGCGTCGGAGAGAGAGAGAGAGAGAGAGAGAGAGAGAGAGAGAGAGAGAGAGAGAGAGAGAGAGAGAGAGAGAGAGATCAGGGATAACGTTTAAAATATATGAAGTACCATTATGAGATACTTTGTATGTATATGTGTGAGAGATCCATTATCCACAAGCCTTCTCATATTCATGCTTTTTATATACCGCCAAGGATGAAACAAAGTAACGTATTTCATATTAATCTTTTGGAAGATCCTGAAATTGTCGTGACGAGCAACATCGTGCAAAGATGGCAGGATAATTTCAAACTAAGGCACGGCGAACTAAGGGCGTCTTTACACTTCGGTTCAAACTTTAATACATCCAAGGTCCTGTATTCGGTCTAATGTTTATGTGCGCGCACGAGTTTGAGTTTATCAAAAGTTGCATTGGCTTCATAAAAAACACAAATTTAAATACTGCAATGGTTCTGATATCGGATTTTTTAGCAGGAGTGTGGTATGGGTGATCTATAGGACTGTTAACGGAATAGGACTGTTAACGGATGACCCAAATTTACTTATATTCATAAGAAATAATGTTAAAAACAAAAAAATTTAATAAGGAATACTTTGAAAAAAGAATTCAATAAGATATTTACAAAAGAGTACATTTATGATAATTACTTAAATATGTAACATAATTATAAGTTAAGAACGTTTGTACAATAAAAGTTATTGCATATTATATATTTAATAATTGATTTTATTTGTATTGAGCTTATTTATAACTATTTAAAACAATGTAGTTCATATCAGTATTTTGTAAAGAATAATTACGTATATAATGTAAATTGCTAAGATGTAATTGTATTTTTATAATAAAAGATAAAAAAAAAATTACTTTCTGCGAGGGACTAACATTCATGAATTTTGATCAGTGAATCTATTCAGATCATATCATAAAGAAACCAGGAAGAAATAACTACTATGACTTGTATTCTTTTCCTCCTAGGCTGAAGTGGTTTGAAGAGTAACCTACATTTCACGGCGGATAAGAGGAAGAAGATCAATGATATCTTTTTAGATAATCGGGTCTTCTGTCTCTCCTCCCTCTCTGCTACAGGGTTCTAGGTCACTCCCATTATCCCTTCCAATTGCGTTGAATTGGCATATTGAAAATTGAGAAGTGTAGAGTGTGTGTTTGTGTGTGAAATTATGTTTACGACAGCTATGTCTTCTTAAGGAACGTGGCTTTTGTCACGTTTACACCGCGAACTCTTGCAACCTCTCTACCGGTAGCATGTAAATGTTTTAGTTGTTGATTGGGCTTTTATTATTATTATTATTATTATTATTATTATTCGCAAACTTTATTTCAAGTTGGAGATGTCTTAATGCAAATGTTATTGTCATCATTATGAATATTATATCGTTATTAATCTTAAGTAAATATCCATTATCATAATAATATAATTATTATAAAAGTTCTTCACAGTGACATGAATACTGGCATAAAAAAATATAATAAATATATTTATATATTATACAGTCATACGACTTCATATTACACAGACATTGTTGTTTCTTCTTCTTCTTCTTCTTCTTCTTCTTCTTCTTCTTCTTCTTCTTCTTCTAATCATCATCAAAGTTTTAACATCCTCTAAGGGACACAAACTTCAGGTGAATACCTCCTTTTAAGGATGGCCTATCCTCTCTTGCTTGACTGGTAGATCCTGCCGAGTGACTCCGACGACCTTTGTGTGTACATTGATCGCTTGCCATTCCCTTTTGAACAGGAGGGTGGGAAGGGATTGTTATTAGAAGCTGTGTATGTATATGTAGATATATATATGTGTGTGCATATATATTTTATGTATATATACACATATATATATACATATATATGTGTGTATATTTATTATATGTATATATACATATATATAAATATATATTTATATATCATATATGTATATATATACATATATATATATATATATATATATAT
>NC_090751.1:8636182-8646182 GCF_036898095.1 Palaemon carinicauda
ATCGTTTATTTATTTACTTATTTCCTTTCCTCACTGGGCTATTTTTTTCCTGTTCTAGCCCTGGGGCTTATAGCAACTTGCTTTTCCTGCTAGGGTTGTAGCTTAGTTAATAATAATAATGATAATAATCATATATAGTCAAACTTTCAGCAGATGTTTTTATGTTGAATAGGGTGACAATGCGGTCTTTTTATAGTTTATATATGAAATATCTGTTACGGTGTTGTTACTGTTTAAAAAAAAAATTTTTGATTGTTCATTATTTCTCATATCGTTTTTTTATTTACTCATTTCCTTTCCTCACTGGGCTATTTTTTTCCTGTTCTAGCCCTGGGGCTTATAGCAACTTGCTTTTTCAACTAGGGTTGTAGCTTAGCTAATAATAATAATAATAATAATAATAATAATAATAATAATCATATATATATGTATATATATGTATATGTGTAAATATATATATATATATATATATATATATATATATATATATATATATATATATATATATATATATACATATATAATGTGTGTGTGTGTGTGTGTATGTTTATGTATAAAATTGTAAAAACTGTAGAAATGTAAGTATGAAGTTTTATTGCCATATTTCCAAAACCTGTTCTCAAATCAAGTAAATTTAAAAGAAACAAACCACAAAAAGAGCTATTTGTGATGCTCTTATTCAGGTGCGAAGATTATCAGATGATATTGCGAGGTGTAAACAATTTTATTAAGGGCCACAAGCTCTCTCTCTCTCTCTCTCTCTCTCTCTCTCTCTCTCTCTCTCTCTCTCTCTCTCTCTTTATTAGATAGTTGTATTCCTGTCATCACTGAATAGTATACGAAACATAGGCCTAATGTCATTAACGCAATGACACCATTCACTAAACTGGAAGGTTCAGTGTAAACAATTTTATTAAGAGCCACAAGCTCTCTCTCTCTCTCTCTCTCTCTCTCTCTCTCTCTCTCTCTCTCTCTCTTTATTAGATAGTTGTATTCATACCATCACCGAATAGTATACATAGGCCTAATATCTTCAACGCAATTACACCATTCGTTAAAATGGAAGGTTCAGCCTATTAAAACCTTACGATTGTCTTTGAATAAGATTGTGTTCACAGATAATAGAACCAGACGCAGTGTGTTTACGTATGGTAATATTAAGGAAGTGGATATAAAAGTCTCAAGGAGTTACCGGGGTAAGAGTCACGATAATGAGCTTGGCAATGAAGTAACCGTTAGGAAACTGGGTGGTTTGGCAGACAAAGGAGAGAGAGAGAGAGAGAGAGAGAGAGAGAGAGAGAGAGAGAGAGAGAGAGAGAGAGATGGTTAATGAAAGACTACATGAAATCTAAATTAGTATTATTACGTTAGAGATGGGTTATAAACTATTAGAAATTTAAAATAGTATTATTACGAGAGAGAGAGAGAGAGAGAGAGAGAGAGAGAGAGAGAGAGAGAGAGAGAGATGGATAATAAACATTAATTGAAAGCTAAATTAGTATTATTATGTGAGAGATGAGTTATAAACTATTTGAAAGCTAAAATAGTATTATTGCGAGAGAGAGAGAGAGAGAGAGAGAGAGAGAGAGAGAGAGAGAGAGAGAGAGAGAGAGAGAGCTATTTGAAATCTAATATAGTATCATTACGTTACAAACAAAAGACTAAAGAGGCAATATGCGCTGAACTTGATGGAGGACAAAGAAAGACTTTGACGCATAGAAGGCATATTTTGTTTGTTGATTCTGTTTACTCTTTTATCAAATTCGAGTCACATGCCTATAAGGTTTGCCAATGTAGCGGAACTAGAAGTTTGTTTTGTAAGACATTGTTTAAAATAGCAAGATTCTTCTCTCTCTCTCTCTCTCTCTCTCTCTCTCTCTTTGTTCTTGCAGTGGCCTTCCGTCTATTTACATTTCAAGTTCATCCTTGTTTTGTCTTCACATTTTTTCACTTTGTGTAAAATGCTAACCGGTTATTGTCACTGTGGAGGAAGCGTCTAATTTTGAAACTCTCTCTCTCTCTCTCTCTCTCTCTCTCTCTCTCTCTCTCTCTCTCTCTCTCTCTCTCTCTCTCTCTCTCTTATTGAAATGTATATCTTCATCGGTAGAACCCTTCTTTTATTAATTTTAATCTGCAAAATTATATTTCCTATAAACGAAATCTTAGAAGTAATATATTACATGCACAAAAAATATTGTTACTCCGAAGGAAAGTGAACTGTGAAATATGGTATCAAATAGCATGCCTTTCTTGTGTAAGACCTTAAACGGTGTTATCTTTTATTCATTTATTATTCTTTATATCTTTCTGTCTTGGAAAAAAATCCTTTCTGTTTGTCACACCACTATTATCAGTCTCTCTGCACCTTCCACTTTATTTGGTTCGTGGGAGATTCAAACTGCTCGAATTATGAAGAGGCGATGGATCCACATTGTAATAAAGAATGTTGGAGCAATGTGAAGGTTGAATGTGGTGCGCATTACGGATCCTTTGAAGGTTGATTGATGATGCTTCTTGTCACTTCAAGGTATTGCTATTGTCCATGATTTTAGTATTGCATTATTACTGTTTTTTTGTGTAAAAAAAAATATTTTTTATTAGTTCCCTTCTTTTTATTATCGCACATTTACTATATATTGTTAACGACATTGTTCTAAGACCCATTGGGTAGGCTAAATTGCAGAGCTCTAGGTCTATTTAAATGTGAATGTGCATAGACTAATATAGCCTGCAGTGCTCTTAAAAGTGGCTGTGTTCTAAGTATTTTCGAAATTGATATTGTAAATGCTATGCTGTTTAAAATATCGGTTTTATTTTTAATCTCTTCATAAGGATGATTAAGCTACAGAACTAGCGTAAAGGTATATTTGTCCTTAGATCTATTCAAATGTGACCGTGGATAGGCTAATGCAGCCTACATTGCAGAAATTGCAGAGCTCTAGGTTTATTTAAATGTGACTGTGCATAGGCTAATACACCCTGCACTGCAGAAACTGCAGTGCTCTTAAAAGTGGCCGTGTTCTAAGTGGTTACGAAATTGATATTGTAAATGCTAAGCTGTTTAAAAATTCGGGTTTATTTTTAATCTCTTCACAAGGATGTTTAAGCTACAGAACTTAGAGTAAAGGTATATTTGTCCTTAGATCTATTCAAATGTGATCGTGGATAAGCTAACCTACAGCCTACATTGCAGAAACTGCAGAGCTCTAGGTATTTAAATGTGACTGTGCATAGGCTAATACACCCTGCACTGCAGAAACTGCAGTGCTCTTAAAAGTATTTGGCTGTGTTCTAAGTGGTTACAAAATTGATATTGCAAATGCTATGCTGTTTAAAAATTCGGGTTTATTTCGTTCTCTTCATAAGGATAATTAAGCTACAGAACTAAGAGTAAAGGTTTATATGTCTGATTAACAAATTTCTAGAAGCCTTTCAAGGTGCCCCAAAAGGGTCGGCGCTCAGTCTACGATGTCTAGACGCTGGTCTGCCAGGGGATTGCCATTAGGTGAATTTAGTTAGCATTCTTCGATGGGGCACGGTTCTGATTCCATGCCAATCTGGAGAGATATTTGTTGCCAAAATTAAGAAATAGCGGGTATTATAACTCGTGAGTTGCATAACGGGTTATTTTAAGGATCAGAAACAAGAGTAGTGATTTAAAGCGCTTGATATAATTATATGCAAATTATTTTTACCAGGGAAAAGCGTGTAATGTAATTTATAGTAATAAAGTCACTAAAATTCATGCAAATCTAGAGAGATATTTGTTGCCAAAATTAAGAAATAGCGGGTATTCTAAATTCATGAGTTGCATACAGTTATTTTAAGGACCAGGAACAAGAGTAGAGATTTAAAGCGCTTGAAATAATCATATGCAAATTATTTTTACCAGGGAAAAGCGTGTAATGTAATTTATAGTAATAAAGTCACTTAAATTCGTGCCAATCTGGTGAGATATTTGTTGCCAAAATAAAGAAATAGCGGGTATTCTAACTCGAGAGTTGCATAACGAGTTATTTTAAGGACCAGGAACAAGAGTAGTGATTTAAAGCGCTTGAAATAATTATATGCAATTTATTTTTACCTGGGTAAAGCAGTGCAGTTTAATTAATTGAAATGAACAGTTACTTAAACATAAAATCAAGTAGAATTTTAGTATAGTTTTAAGAGCTAAGAAAAATATGCTATGAAAATTTTAATTCTTTTTCAAGGACCTATAAGACATGATCTAGAGATTAGTACCTATTACTTCACCCTATCTTATCCCGCCACCGCAATAGCCAGTCGAAAGCAGTTTGGTTAACTTTTATAAGATCGTCATCAGAGCAGCTAGGACCTCGGAGGCAACATTTGAGTATGTGATTCATAGATTGGATGGGGTCCACAGGTGCACTGAGCACTCTCGCTCAGAAAGTCCCCACCTGAACAAATTATCCCCATTTATTCATACCTTTGCTTTAGCGCGATTGAGCGCAATCAAGTCTTTTTAAACAACCTTCAAGAAAAGAGATTAAATATTAGGTCAATCAATAATTACGATGGTTTGTGGTAGCCTATTGGAAACTTCCATGTCTCGCAATCTGTTGGTAGATATTTGGAGCCCATATCCAAGCCTGGTTTTTTTTTTTTTATTCGTTTTTACATTTTCGGTTACAACTTACGACAGTGTTTTAATTATCAGGTACATACTTCTCTGCTCAATTGGACGGTTTTCTCAAAATAACAAGGGAAAATCACTTGAATTAATTTTAGTGAGGCATGAAACCTAATTCAAACCCATTATTTGAGCTTAAATGAACAAGACTTTTGTAAATCCAACAAAATAAAAATGTAGCATCTTACCTGACGTGGGGTTGTTTCTAGTAGGGCTGCAACCTTACTGTCCTTGTGAACTAGCTTGGGTATGGTAGGATCTAAGGCGTTGATCACAGGCCTATGGTTGGTTTCTAGGACACTGTCCTGTCCCGTGCCTCTGCCACTCATGCGTGTCTTTCAAAATCTTAAACTTTTTTTCCCCAAAAATATGTTTAAAAACTTCATCATCATCATGTCCTCCTACGCCTGTTGACACTAAGGGCCTCGGTTTGATTTCGTCAGTCGTCTATATCTTGAGTTTTTAAATCAACACTTTTCCATTCATTATCTCCTACTTCACACTTCATAGTCCCCAGCCATGTAGGGCTGGGTCTTCCAACTCTTCTAGTGGCTTGAGAATTATTCGTCAGTGTTATTTTAAGAAATAATAAAAATAAAACTTTAAGCAGACATATTTTTAGTAACTATTGATAATTTACTCTTATGATCCTGGAAAGTTAATTGCACTGACTTTTGGGCTGGTTATAGAATCTTATTGAAATAATTTCCAGAAAACAAATTTCAAAGCCAACATATCCAGACATATACCATTTTGACAGCTCATAGGTAAGGTAAATTAATAATTGATTTTCTTCTAATAATTTTGAAATTATTTATCCCTAATGTTTTGATATTAACTAATATTATTAATGAAATTATCCCGAATGGTAGACTATAATATTCATCTGATGAAATAGAGAAATTTGTACAAAGCGTTTCTGATTCTTTAAGAATAATTGTTAGAAGAACAAACCTAGAATTTCACCCTTTGTGTGTTAGGGGCATTGTGAAGAGCGGGTACCAAGGGGGCACCATCCCCCTCTTTCTCTCAGGAAGGGGAATGGTACTTCTTTCCTCTCCCTATTCTCCTGAGAGAAACTCCCTCCTCACCTTCCCCCTCTAGAATGGTTGCCAAGTTGTGTGTTGAAAGTTCAGCGAACTTCAATTTTTTTTTTCTTTTTTGGGTCTGGAGATTAGATACGAATGTTTTTTCTTCGTTTTTTCATCCACTGCAAAAGGGAAACTTAAAAAAAATACATTAATTCTTGTGTCATTTTATATTAAGGACGATGAAGAGAAACGTAAAAAATACAGCTATTCTTCTGCGTGATTTTTATTAAGGATAATAGGGACACATAAATGCTTGGTCTAGGGTTTCATTGATTTCGAAGGCAACAAAAATAAACTAAAATGCAGCGCAATCCTCTACTATTTATCACTATTTTATCGAAGATTAGGCGTATTTCAGTTTACTTTTCAATTATTGAAGCTTTTTCTGTTCTAATTTTTATTAATTTATATAGGTTGTAGGTTGGCCAGGGCACCAGCCACCCGTTGAGATACTACCACTAGAGAGTTATGGGGTCTTTAGACTGGCCAGATAGTACTACATTGGATCCTTCTCTCTGGTTACGGTTCATTTTCCTCCCTTGCCCATACACTCACACACCGAATAGTCTGGCCTATTCTTTATATATTCTCCTCTGTCCTCATACACCTGACAACACTGAGATTACCAAACAATTCTTACTGCACTGTAATTGTTCAGTGGCCATTTTCCTCTTTGTAAGGGTAGAAGAGACTCTTTAGCTATGGTAAACAGCTCTTCTAGGAGAAGGACACTCCAAAATCAAACCATTGTTCTCTAATCTTGGGTAGTGCCATAGCCTCTGTACCATGGTCTTCCACTGTCTTGGGTTAGAGTTCTCTTGCTTGAGGGTACACTCGGGCACACTGTTCTTTCTTATATCTTATTTTTCTTCCTCTTGTTAAAGTTTTTATAGTTTATAAAGTGATATTTATTTGTTGCTCTTCTTGAAATATTTTATTTTTCCTTGTTCCCTTTCCTCACAGCTATTTTCCCTGTTGGAGCCCCTGGGCTCATAGCATTCTGCTTTTCCAACTAGGGTTGTAACTTGGCAAGTAATGATAATAATAATAATAATAATAATAATAATAATAATCGTAGATGTGGTCTTATACTACAGGGGAACCCTACTCTCTAGAGGACCTACACAGTCATTTGATCGTATACATTCGAGGGCATTCAGCATTTCACACCGCACATTGCTCGTTTATTGCCAAATCCACATTATCGAAGAACTCTGAAAACAAGTCTTCAATTTCCCCTTGAAAGCCTTAATATCTTCAGCCTTTCGGATGTCTAGTGAGAGCTTATTTTACACTCATGCTTGTGGGTATACTCTTCCTCCTGTTTTGTTAGTTCTTATATTTTATATAGGATATATTTACTTTAATGTTGTTACTGTTCTTAAAATATTTTATTTTTCCTTGTTTCCTTTCCTCACTGGGCTACTTTCCCCCGTTTGGGGCCCCCTGGGATTGTAGCATCCAGTTTTTCTAACTAGGGTTGTAGCTTAGCTAGTAATAATAATAATCATAATACATTCGAATGCATTCAGCATTTCACACCGCATATTACTCGTTTATTGTCACATCTACACATTCGAAGCGCTCAGAAAACAAGTCTTCAATTTCCCCTTTGAAAGCCTTCATATCTTCAGTCTTTCGGATGTCTAGTGAGAACTTCTTGTACACTCTTGCTTGTGGGTATACACGGCCACACTATTCTATTTTCTCTTCCTCCTGTTTTGTTAAAGTTCTTATATTTTATACAGAATATATTTATTTTAGTGTTGTTATTGTTCTTAAAATATTTTCTTTTTCCTTGTTTCCTTTCTTCATTGGGCTACTTTCCATGTTGGGGCTTTGGCTTATAGCATCCTGCTTTCCCAACTAAGGTTATAGCTCAGCAAGTAATAATAATAACAATAATAATAATAATAATAATACATTCGAAGGCATTCAGCATTTCACACTGCACATTGCTCGTTTATTGTCGAATCCACATTATCGAAGCACTCGGAAAACAAGCCTTCAATTTCCTCTTGAAAGCCTTAATATCTTTAGTCTTTTAGATGTGTAGTTAGAGCTTATCGTACTCGGACATACTATTCTATCTATTTTCTCTTCCTCTTGTTTTGTTAAATTTCTTATAGTTTATATAGGATATATTTTAATGTTACTGTTCTTAAAATATTTTATTTGTCCTTGTTTCCTTTCCTCACTGGGCTACTTTCCCCAGTTTGGGGCCCCCTGGGCTTGTAGCATCCAGCTTTTCTAACTAGGGTTGTAGCTTAGCTAGTAATAATAATAATAATACATTCGTAGTCGTTCAGCATTTCACACTGCACATTACTCGTTTATTGTCACATCCACACATTCGAAGCACTCAGAAAACAAGTCTTCAATTTCCCCTTGAAAGCTTAATATCTTTAGTCTTTCGGATGTCTAGTGTGACCTTATTTTAGTCTTGGTTGAGGGTATACTCGGCCACTCTATTCTATTTTCTCTTCCTCTTGTTTTGTTAAAGTTATTATAGTTTTTATAGGATTTATTTTTAATGTTGTTACTGTTCTTAAAATATTTTATTTTTCCTTGTTTCCCTTCCTTCTTTCCTCACTGGGCTACTTTCCCCCGCTTGGGGCCCCCTGGGCTTGTAGCATCCAGCTTTTCTAACTAGGGTTGTAGCTTAGCTAATAATAATAATAATAATAATAATAATAATGATAATACATTCGAATGCATTCAGCATTTCACACCGCATATTACTCGTTTATTGTCACATCCACACATTCGAAGCACTCAGAAAACAAGTCTTCAATTTCCCCTTGAAAGCCTTAATATCTTCAGTCTTTTGGGTACACTCGGCCACACTATTCTATTTTCTCTTCCTCCTGTTTTGTTAAAGTTCTTCTCGTTTATATAGGATATATTTATTTTAATAATGTTACTGTTCTTAAAATATTTTACTTTTTCCTTGTCTCCTTTCCTCACTGGGCTACTTTCCCTGTTGGGGCTTTGGCTTATAGCATCCTGCTTTTCCAACTAGGGTTTTGGCTTAGCAAGTAATAATAATAATAATAATACATTCGAAGGCATTCATCATTTCGCACCGCATATTACTCGTAAATTGTCAAATCCATATTATTGAAGCACTTAGAAAACAAGTCTTCAATTTCCTCTTGAAAGCCTTAATGTCTTCAGTCTTTCGGATGTCTAGTGTGACCTTATTTTAGTCTTGATTGAGGGTACACTCGGCCACACTATTCTATTTTCTCTTCCTCCTGTTTTGCTAAAATTCTTATAGTTTATATAGGATATATTTATTTTAATGTTGTTACTGTTCTTAAAAGATTTTACTTTTTCCTTGTTTCCTTTCCTCACTGGGCTACTTTCCCTGTTGGGGCTTTGGCTTATAGCATCCTGCTTTTCCAACTAGGGTTATAGCTTAGCAAATAATAATAATAATAATAATAATAATAATAATAATAATAATAATAATAATTTCGTTGGCAAGAGGATTTGATTCATAACAGAGCGGCTTTGATACTAATTTTATCAATCTGCTAAAAAAATAGTTAACGAGACTTCGCTTTGAGATGTTGAACATTACCATCCATCATTGATCAAATACGTGATAAGTGTTTTTTCTCAACTTGTATGATGTTATCGTTTACGGTCGAGTTAACCATTAATCGATTTTGTAATGTCAAAAATAATTCCGTCAAGAGGAAATCGACTGGTGATTATTTCATTTTTAATGGGTAACCTTGTCAGTTTTATCTTAGGGGCTATAACGTAAGTGAAAATATCTAAAACTATACTAAATTTTTTTAATGAGGCGCATTTGCACCGACTCGCAGCGGTGTCCTTTTAGCTCGGAAAACGTTTCCTGCTATCTGAATGGTTAGAATTATCTTGTCCAACCATTCAGCGATCAGGAAACGTTTCCGAGCTAAAAGGGCACCCCTGTGAGTCGTTGCAAATCTGCCTCGCTAAAAAGAATTGACTATAGATTGATCGTTTATGTGCAGGATGAAGGGCGAGGTAGTGTAGCTATTATTATTATTATTATTATTATTATTATTACTTGCTAAGCCACAACCCTAGTTGGAAAAGCAGGATGCCATAAGCCCAGGGGCTCCAACAGGCAAAATAGCCCAGTGAGGAAAGGAAAAGAGGAAAATAAAATATTTTAAGAAGAGTAACAACATTGAAATTTATATCTCATATATAAACTATAAAAATCTTTAACAAAACAAGAGGAAGAGAAATACGATAG
>NC_090751.1:8651182-8658682 GCF_036898095.1 Palaemon carinicauda
TGGTATCCTTTGTCCCATTCCAGATGTTGGTTATCCTTTGTCCCATTCCAGATGTTGGTTATCCTTTGTCCCATTCCAGATGTTGGTTATCCTTTGTCCCATTCCAGATGTTGGTTATCTTTCTTTGTCCCATTCCAGTTATTGGTCTAGTTCTAATGTCAGGCAGATCACGTGATCATAACTGAATTCCAATTCGTACAAAAGTATTTTGAAGATTATATCATAGGTTATGAAAACCTTTTTTCAGGTGCGGATGTTTAGTAAGGTCGCTCATGAATGGCAGAGGCAAAGGACAGTGACAGTGCCCTAGAGATTGACTGTATATATATATATAGATATATATATATATATATATATACATATACATATATATATAGATAGATAGATAGATAGATATATCTATCTATCTATCTATCTATCTATATATATATATATATATATATACATGAATATGTATATGTATATATATATAATGAATATGTATATATATACATATATATATATATATATATATATATATATATATATATATATATATATATATATATATACCAAAGGCACTTCCCCCAATTTTGGGGGATAGCCGACATCAACAAGAAACAAAACAAAAAAGGGGACCTCTACTCTCTACGTTCCTCCAGCCTAACCAGGGACTCAGCCGAGTTCAGCTGGTACTGCTAGGGTGCCACAGCCCAACCTCCCACATTTCCACCACAGATGAAGCTTCATACTGCTGAGTCCCCTACTGCTGCTACCTCCGCGGTCATCTAAGGCACCGGAGGAAGCAGCAGGGCCTACCGGAACTGCGTCACAATCGCTCGCCATTCATTCCTATTTCTAGCACGCTCTCTTGCTTCTCTCACATCTATCCTCCTATCACCCAGAGCTTTCTTCACACCATCCATCCACCCAAACCTTGGCCTTCCTCTTGTACTTCTCCCATCAACTCTTGCATTCATCACCTTCTTTAGCAGACAGCCATTTTCCATTCTCTCAACATGGCCAAACCACCTCAACACATTCATATCCACTCTAGCCGCTAACTCATTTCTTACACCCGTTCTCACCCTCACCACTTCGTTCCTAACCCTATCAACTCGAGATACACCAGCCATACTCCTCAGACACTTCATCTCAAACACATTCAATTTCTGTCTCTCCATCACTTTCATTCCCCACAACTCCGATCCATACATCACAGTTGGTACAATCACTTTCTCATATAGAACTCTCTTTACATTCATGCCCAACCCTCTATTTTTTTACTACTCCCTTAACTGCCCCCAACACTTTGCAACCTTCATTGACTCTCTGACGTACATCTGCTTCCACTCCACCATTTGCTGCAACAACAGACCCCAAGTACTTAAACTGATCCACCTCCTCAAGTAACTCTCCATTCAACATGACATTCAACCTTGCACCACCTTCCCTTCTCGTACATCTCATAACCTTACTCTTACCCACATTAACTCTCAACTTCCTTCTCTCACACACCCTTCCAAATTCTGTCACTAGTCGGTCAAGCCTCTTCTCCACCCAAGCTGGTGAGGTTGCAGATACTACGAGAAATTATCGATTTTGAGCTGGGCTAGAACCCCCGTCCAATAGACGCCAGTCAGGGACGTTTCCAATAGGCTACGTGATCATAACTGAAGCCCATTTTGTGCAAGATGAAGCTCAGAAAGATTTCGAACCTTAACCAGAGGTGAATGAAGCCCTATTAATTTTTTATGTTTTACATTGTGACCGGTAACGTTACCGTTTGATTGGTCCCTAAATCTATCGTCCATTTCTTTTAGCCAGGCAGATTTGCTCAGACTCGCAACGGTGCCCTTTTAGCTCGGAAAAGTTTCCTGATCGCTGATTGGTTAGAATTATATTGTCCAACCAATCAGCGATCAAGACACTTTTCCGAGCTAAAAGGGCACCGCTGTGAGTCTGTGCAAATATGCCTGGCTAAAAGAAATGGACTATAGTGGTTTGTGTTTATTGATTTTAGTTCTTAGCTTTGTTCAAAGGCGAATTATATTTAAGGAAATAAAGGTATGCGAGTATCTTTAAGATTCGGACGACCATTTTTTAGCCCTCTACTTAATAAGTAAAAAATAAATTTTAAAGATAAAGACATTAGTAAATCTTTAAGAATATGAGCCTCGAAGTAATAATGTATCGGTTATTAAATATACGAAAATATTCCTTTTTTTTTTAAAGATTCTCTTTAACCATCTTTTAACTTCTTAGAAAGCCAGAACAAATTTTAAAGATAAAGACATGTATTAAATCTTTAAGAATAGGAGCCTTGAAATACCAATGTCTTATTAAATATATGAAAACAATCATTTTTTTGTGAAATAGTCTTCTTAAACATCTTTTAACTTCTTAGAACGCCATCTTTCATTAATTTCGGGAACTTATCGTTATTTGGCAACCATGCAAATACACATTCATCATGTTGCACATACGAGGACTGCCTCGTTTTAACTAGAAAAACATTAATGGGAAAATTAATTCAATTCCTTGAACGTTTTACTTTATTCCTTTCGAGAACATGGTTATATTTAGCTCCACCCAGTTGCAGTTTAATCATGACGTCATATGCGAAACCAGATGTGGACGTTTGGTCAGTTTCAATATCTTCTCTTGAAGAGAAGGAATGTTAAGGGAGATCTCTTGGCATCGCTAAACTTCCGTCATAGTGTCAGGTGACAATAAGACAAAGGATAAGTGCCAGACTTGGGAGTGTATTTATAGTTTGCTTTCCATGGTCTAGGGGACACATTTTCCCCCCACACATCTTTAGGGTGTGTTTTATAGGGAAATATTGCAATAAACTGAGCTTTATGTATTTGAATTTATTTGACTGAGGGTCGTCTTCTGTTTAAAGACAAAATAAAATAATTTGTCTGGAGTTTGTCTATTGAAAGACATAAAAATTAGCTTTCTGAAGTTTATCTTTATTGAAGAACAAACTAGAATTAGCTGTTAGCTGTTTGAGGTTCATCTTCTATTGAAAGCCAAACTAAAATAAGCTGTCTAAGGTTCGTATTCTATTGAAAGACAAAACTAAAATTAGCTATCTATGGTTCGTCTTCTATTGAAAGACAAACTAAAATTACCTGTATGGTTCGTCTTCTATTGAAAGACAAACTAAAATTACTTGTATGGTTCGTCTTCTATTGAAAGACAAACTAAAATTACCTGTATGGTTCGTCTTCTATTGAAAGACAAACTAAAATTACCTGTATGGTTCGTCTTCTATTGAAAGACAAACTAAAATTACTTGTATGGTTCGTCTTCTATTGAAAGACAAACTAAAATTACCTGTATGGTTCGTCTTCTATTGAAAGACAAACTAAAATTACCTGTATGGTTCGTCTTCTATTGAAAGACAAACTAAAATTACCTGTATGGTTCGTCTTCTATTGAAAGACAAACTAAAATTACCTGTATGGTTCGTCTTCTATTGAAAGACAAACTAAAATTACCTGTATGGTTCGTCTTCTATTGAAAGACAAACTAAAATTACCTGTATGGTTCGTCTTCTATTGAAAGACAAACTAAAATTACCTGTATGGTTCGTCTTCTATTGAAAGACAAACTAAAATTACCTGTATGGTTCGTCTTCTATTGAAAGACAAACTAAAATTAGCTGATTGAGGTTCGTCTTGTTTTGAAAGACACAAAAAATAGCTATCTGTGGTTCGTCTTCTATAGAAAAAACAAACTGATATAAGTCTGATGCTCATCTTCTATTGAAAGACAAACGGGTATTTAGAGGTTGCTGATAATGTAAAGCAACATATGGAAAGTAGTGAAGTGTCGCTCTTGCCCTGATTAGTTTATTTGCTGTCTTTATCAAAGGTCACTGTCTATATCTATGTTTGAAAAGAGGGTTTATTTTCCTGAGTTTTTTCATTCAGGTGGATATTCACCCTAATTGTGTTTACTTTTTACTACCAGCTGCTTTTATAGCAAGAGTCCGTGATTGGCTACAAGGGACAGGCTATCTTCAACATCACACACACACACACACACACACACACACACACATACATATATATATATATATATATATATATATATATATATATATATATATATATATGGTTAGTTTTATAAGTAGGTTAATAGAACAAGAGTTTCATAAGTAAATTAATATTGAGAGGATATACGGCATATATTTGCAAGTAACTGATTATCAAGAAGGCTTCTATCCAATCATATACTGTATATGATAAAACAAAAGATTTCCTTCATTCCAAGTCATATTTTATAAAAAAAATAAAAACCTTCATTTAGGGTTCATCAATAAAGATGTATATCTCATTCAGAGTTACTTATTTGCTCTTCAGAGAATAATATATGATTTTGTTTGATGTTATTGTCGCTCAGTTTGTTTTTTGTAGTGCTTCAGTCATTTGTCTGGAGTGAAAACCGTGTGGATTTGCACGTAGGCGTTGTGGCTTGGGCTGTGAGAGTAACACTCACGTCTGAATTCAGTGTTTTTGCTTATTTCATACTTTTTAGTAGTGTGTACACATACACTACTGTACTGCATAGTAATTATATACACCATAATTATTGTTACTAGCCAAGCTACAGCCCTTGGTTGGAAAAGCAATGCTATACGACCAAGGGCTTCAACAGGGAAAAATAGCCTGGTGAGGAAAGGAAATAAGGAAACAGCTAAAAGTGTGCCTGAGTGTACCCTCTAATGTCTCTTTCGATGACGGATATATGGTTTCGAATTACTTTTTTAAGGCGTTTTGAATAATTTCCAGAATCAGTTGCAATAGATAAAAGTTTGTACAGCAAGTTTTATTTTAACCCAATGATAATTCCTTATAATAATGACATTATCTTACCTATATCTGTGAAATCATTGCCCCTTCTATAAGTTCTCTTCTTCCTATGTCGGGTTTAACACTTGAGCCATTAGCCTAGAGCTAAGTCTAATGCAATAGCATCTGAATGAAACCCGCCACTCAATGGATGTCATTTGAGAACCCCTATAGAGACCTGACCCAATTACCTTTCCCCATTCATCATCATCTGAGAGTTGGCAGGGCGCTACCTCATCATAGTCATTCACGCAACCGGAAGGAAGCCATCCCGGTGTAAAGAGTTGGATTGTGGCTCAGCGGCAAGGCTCAGCGGTGGGATTAAGTTGCTATGGGTCTAGCTCATCCGGACCAAGTTCGTGTTTGGCCTAGTTTCTTTTATCGTCCGTGACTCGAGGTCTATTTTCATTACTGTCTCGATTGGTTTTACCTGAGAGAGAGAGAGAGAGAGAGAGAGAGAGAGAGAGAGAGAGAGAGAGAGAGAGAGAGAGAGCTTGTTGCTTAACACAAGAATTTTTGATTGTTGCTATTTTTCCCTGCTTGAGCCCTTGGGCTTATAACATCCTGCTTTTCTAAGTAGGTATGTAGCTTAGCTTTTTGTAATAATAATAATAATAAGGTAACATTGTTACAGAATAATAATGAAAAATAAAAGCATTTGTAACCTGTTACATTTTAAGATAGAAACTTGTTCTTTCTGAGAGCATGAAAATTTAAGCATCATAATTTTGAAGTATAGTAGGCAAAAACTTTTCAGTCTCTCTCTCTCTCTCTCTCTCTCTCTCTCTCTCTCTCTCTCTCTCTCTCTCTCTCTCTCTCTCTCCTCTCTCTCTCTCTCTAAACCTGTCAATAGTTACTCAGATATGACCACCTAGACGTAATTTTGACTCGTCATCCACACTTTGGTGGCTGCTAAACTGTCTGTTGCAGTTGTTGTGATAATGGAATACAAACTCATATATGTTATTATTGTAACTGATACACTGATGATTCAATGCTGTAATTTATCTTTTTATGTTGATTTCTGATGTACTATATGTAATTGCCGATATGTAACTTTGTTTGACGTCTTTGGACGTAATAAATTTATTAAATAATCTCTCTCTCTCTCTCTCTCTCTCTCTCTCTCTCTCTCTCTCTCTCTCTCTCTCTCTCTCTCTCTCTCTCTCTCTCTCTCGTGTTGGGAATTATTAACCGCTATCGATCCCACCCAAGAGACACCTTGATTGTCGGAATGGCGGTCTTAATTATTTGTTTGTAATTTGATGAGAGACCGAGGTTTACACTGTAAATGTCACGTACACTGTGCGAGGGGAGATTGAAATGTCACGTTATTATAGACATTGCTGAGTTTACTAATCGTGTCATAAGTAAAAGAAAGAGAGGAATATTTCTGTTGGTTTCTTTATATTTTCCAATGTATTTTCTAGCTTGAGGGTACACTCGGGCACACTATTCTATCTTATTTCTCTTTTTTTTTTTCTTTTTTCAAGTTTTTATAGTTTAAATAGGAGATATTCATTCTAATGTTACTGTTCTTAAGATATTTTATTTTTCCTTGTTTCCTTTCCTCATTGGGCTATTTTCCCTGTTGGAGCTTCTGGGCTTATAGCATTCTGCTTTTCCAAGTAGTGTTGTAGCTTAACAATTAATAATAATGATAATAATTATAATAATAAAAATAATAGTAATAATACATCTTTCTTAAACAATATAATTTGCTTTGCATATTAATTACTGGCAAGATGAGTACACCTATAATTTTAATCAAATACAATTTGATTGATTAAATATCTAAAGATAATCTTTTCTTTCACGTACCATATTATTATTATTATTATTATTATTATTATTATTATTATTTTTAGCTAAGCTACAACCCTAGTCGGAAAAGCAAGAGGCTATAAGCCCAAGGGCTCCAACAGGAAAAATAGCCCAGTGAGGAAAGGAAATAAGGAAATAAAAAAAGATACAAGAAGTTATGAACAATTAAAATAAAATGTTTAAAAAACATCAACAACATTAAAACAGATATTTCATATATAAACTATAAAAATTGTTGTTTGTTATGTTGTAATTTTCTCTACATTCATTTTCGAGAACCTTTTCATTCGCATCTCGAGAATTCTGTGTCCCAAAGCTCTGAGGGACTCTAGGTACACAGAGTCCAGAGTCGACATAGTACTTAAAAAAGAGTCCTTTGCAATGCTGCGTGCCTCCGAGTGGCCCTTGTTTTCAAGTCTTTTTTTTATATTTCATACTTTATTACATTCTTTAAATCTAGTAAAGATAAAAGCATCCACATTATTATGTACACACATACAGTCCATGTATATATACACATACATGTGGTACACATTTACATATTACATTTTTATTATTAATACACACACACACACACACACATATATATATATATATATATATATATAGAAGGTATATATACACATACATACATACATGTCCATATGCACACACATAGATACATACAGATACTGTATACCTATATATATATATATAGATATATATATATATATATATATATATATATATATATATATATATATATATATATATATATATATAAGCACACACACACACACACACACATATATATATATATATATATATATATATATATATATATATATATATG
>NC_090751.1:8663682-8668682 GCF_036898095.1 Palaemon carinicauda
CAATCGAACGTATGGTGAAGTAATCTTATACGGTAAAGAATAATCAAAGTTTTCGTGGGCTTGTAAATATCATGTATTGGGTTTATCGAAATGCCAGTTTAAAAATGTTAGAGAAATTAAAAACAAATACATACGTATTGGTGTAATATCGTTTATTTATTTCATTATTTCCTTTCCTCACTGGGCTATTTTTCCCTATTGGAGCCCTTGGGCTTGTGCCATCTTGCTTTTCCAACTAGGGTTATAGCTTAGCTAATAATAATAATAATAATAATAATAATAATAAAAATAATAATCACCTTTTTTCTTTGAGACCTTCAGATACGTTAGCATTTTAGGATAAAGTTACAAGAGGGCTCTGGGCTTTATGGCGACCCACCACCTTAGAGTAAGTTCCAAGTACATGATTCCCTTATGCCCCAGACTGTAATTAAAATATTCCGCCTCGCGTGGGAATCGAACATGGGCTTACTGGTTAGAAGAGTATTGTAACTACCGGACTAATAGAATGCTCTCCATTACATAATTTTTTCTTCTTCCGGGTTTTAGTAAGTGGAATGCACAGTGGGGTTGCTAGCTTTACACCGTAAACATGCAAGGGGGCTTATGTGCAGACAATATCTTAATTGGTCACCCGTTCAAGGGTTGACCAGACTTTTTTTTTTTTTTTTTTTTTTTTCAGTGAGAGGAATATGTTTTATTTTGTTTATATACGGTATGTGTGCTCGTGCGGGCTCACTCTCGCGCATAAAATACATTTTAAAAGTCCAGTAGTATATTAGTACATAGGCTATGTGTTAGGTCATGTGTTACATCCATCCAAACATCTGAAACTTCATTTCATTGATACTCAAACATATTTTAATCGATTGTCCTGTTTTTAATCTTCAGAGGAGGACACATTTTCTCCAGGACAAACCTCTAAGAGATATACTGGGTGAAAATTGTAATACCCTGAACTTGAAACAATTTATAGAGGATTGGTTTATATCATAAGATTTAATTAATTTAATTAATTTATTTTTTTAATCCTTTTAATCCCTCCTTGTTTTGCATTTAGATATTATTGCATGAATGTTGTGTGATTGGTTTTAGAAGTTAAAATACTAAATGTGAGAGTAAGGGTATGGTTGATTAATTTGCATTATAGAGAGCTGAATGGCCTTTGACGCCCCAGTGCTTGGCTTAAGGCTTTAATTTTATATTCAATTCAATTTCATTGAAACGGTAGTCTCCGTGAACATTCTCCAGTCCGCACCGCTGAGACCGACAAATCCTTGATATAAATGTACGACATATTTGCGTGTTTTACTCTACTTTCGCTTTCTGTATTGCATGTTGGGTCTGAAAGAGAGAGAGAGAGAGAGAGAGAGAGAGAGAGAGAGAGAGAGAGAGAGAGAGAGAGAGAGCATGGTTGATTACATATTTAATGGTTGGTCTTGTGTGATATGAAAAAGAATGAAGCCTTAGGGTACATGCTTGAAGACATTTCGTTCCTTAAATGTAACTCGCATGACTTTTTTCTCTTAATATAATGATTTTTATTGTTGTTACGTAACAAAAAAACATAAAGTACGTTTCATGTAGGCAGTGGTATTCACACATCTTGAGCATTTTTGGATATTCTTAAAACTAGACGACTTATAGTACCAAATGTCAACTGGTTCTGTTGTTCTTTACGTGTTTATATCAATGTTAAATTGAGTTGTCGATTGTAATAAAGATATAAGTGTATTAGTGTTAAAAACGTTAGTAATTCATTATCAAGTCATAACTTGAAGGTGCGCATGTTTAAGCAATATGTAGACTATATTACAACAACAACAAATCGGTTGTGGTGGCCGATGTGGTAACGTCCCTGACTGGTAATCGCCAGACCGGGGTTCGAGTCCAGCTCAAACTCGTTAGTTTCTTTGTTCGCTGCAACCTCACCATCGTTGTGAGCTTAAGATGGGGCGTTTGGGGGAGCCTATAGGTCTATCTGATTAGTCATGAGTAGCCATTGTCTGGCCCTCCTTGGTCCTAGCTTGGGTGCTGATCATATGTATACATGGTCAGTCTCTAGGGCATTGTCCTGCTTGATAGGGCAATGTCACTGTTCCTTGCCTCTGTCACTCCTGAGCGCCCTTTAAACCTTGAAATGCACCCACTTCTAGTCCACTCCAGGACAAAGGCCTCAGACATGTTCTTACTTATGTCTGGAGTCTGGCCAGTTTTCCTCACCACTCTAGCTACTGCAGATTGGTGATGGTGGGAGACTAGTCCGATCGCTCATAGCAAACCAGCTTAGTATGGGTGTCCCTGAGTAGTGCAGCTTTGCTGATCATAGCGATACACAAACGCATTCACCACATTGAGGTATCCCCACTTAGAAAGGGAGTCCATAATTAGGTTATAAATATTATTCAGTTTCATTTTGAATAGTTTTTATTTTTATTACCTTTGTCAAATCACCCCTGCCATCTGTTTCTTAGTTTGTTTATTTTTTTGTTTGTGAGTAACTTTACACACTATGGGGCCGATTTTTACCAAACTGGGTAGTCGTATTGTGTATGACCCAAGTATGAATCTGTAACATTTTAGATGAAGTACATCGAAGTATAAGTACACAGCAATACTTTGAAAATAATTACAATGTTAAATAAATGGCAAATATTTTGTTAGTTCATTTTTTGTTTGTAAACATTACGGAAAAAGTACTGAACCAGTTTCACGAAATGTGGTGGACGTGTGGTGTATGATTAAAGAGCAAATCCATTAGATTTTGAAGAAAATACATCAAAGTAAAAGTACGGAGTGGAGTTAAGAGAAAAACAAGATTGCTTGGCGTGGCGAAGCCATGCTCTCTACTGAGTGCCCCGATAGTATATGATTTATTATCCTTTTTATGTTAAAACATCTCCAAATTCAATTTTTATATACGGACTCAAGTCTTTCATTTAGGTCACTTCATAGAAAATCCCAAACTTCAGAGACTCGTATTTTGTTTTCGAGCGGCGACGTTGTGCGAGCACAGTGGACGTCCTTTTGGCAATGCAAGAGCCGCCTTTAATTGGCCGAATGACAATGTGGTCAAGCCCCGTGACTCCACTCAAACAATTCCAAACGCTATTTAAACGACCCGTTTTACGAATATCCCAACAAGACAAGTGACGATCGGCAGGTTACTACTTGGCAACCGAGGGTACCTCCTGCTGGCAGGTCTTCAAGGTTCGTCGTACTCTGATTACTGCAGGAGTTTTCTTGGCTTTCCCTGGGAGAACCTGTTCCCTAGGACTGTCAGTCATCCCATAAAGGGGACAGAGAATGGGAGAGAGAGAGAGAGAGAGAGAGAGAGAGAGAGAGAGAGAGAGAGAGAGAGAGAGAGAGAGAGGGGGGGGGGGGCGGGTTTAAGATTGGACCCTTCTAGTCTTAAATTTTGATAGATATAAACAGGTCGCAAATGGCACCCCCTTTTCTCTTTGCTGTTTTTACTACGATGAATTTCTTTCTGCTGTCGATGTTATCTCGTCTACAGTTTATTACAGTTCTCTGCCCACAGAAGGCAGGAGACAGGCGTCTAGGATAATGATATAATCACTTGAAAATGGAGCCAAGAAGTCCGTAACGTTTGGAGTCGATACTCTGTTATTGGAATAAAAATTGAAACCAATTTTCTCAAATTATATTCGATACTTGAATGTCGATGACCCCTTTAAATTAGAGACTGCAAAACTAGAGTGTAGCCTTGTGCCCAATTACGTCACAGGATTTCCTGTAGCTTGGTAAGGGTAACTCTTGTGGTATAATCTCCCTATCAATGATGTACTGTATAGTAATTATCGAGGAGATGAGATATGGCACATCTTCCATAGACGTAGCTGACGTTTGATGTCAGAAGTCATTAGACGTTTGCAATGGCTAAAAGAAATGTTCATTAATTAGGTGGCGTATTAGAAACGTTCCTGTCTGCTGATCGACGGACTGGGGTTCGAGTCCCGCTCAAGGTAGATAGTTTCTTGTAGTGTCTGCAACCTCACCATCCTTGTGAGCTAAGGATGTGGGGATTGGGGGAGCCTATAGGTCTACCTGCTGAGTCATAAACAACCATTGCCTGGCCCTCCCTGGTCCTAGCTTGGGCGCTGGTCAAATTTATATATGGTCAGTCTTTAGGGTATTGTCACTTCATGAGTGGTCTTTGTACCTTGATATGTTTGGTATTTTTAGTTATTATCGTTATCTATCTTAGTCTAATGGCTGCTGTTGGCGTTTGCTGGTCGTAGGTGGATAGAGGGTGAAAACCTTCGTGACCAAGCTACTTTGTTGCAGGAGTTGATGTGCATTAGGGTGTGGTGGAAAGCCGAGACCTGGAGTCTAAACAGAGCGACAGATAATCAATAAGGTTTGTTCCTGTCAGCCATGTTATCCTTGTACTCTGGAGCTATCAACCGGATGACGAATTTTGGTGTTTTTTTTTTTTTCATTATATTAGAAATTTATTATTTTATTAATAATGTAGATTTTTATTTTTTCTATGGTCATTTACATATTTATAATAAGTCTAGGAAGTTTTTATGGCCGAAGTTTAGGACCATTTGTAGTGCTGTTTTTTTTTCTTCATTACATTAGAAATTTACTAATTTTTTTTTATAAGATAGAAGACTTATTTTCTCTATGGCCATTTACATATTTATCATAAGTTTAGGAAGTTTTATGGCCAAAGTTTATAACGATTTGGAGTTTTTTTCATTATATTAGAAATTTACTAATTTTTTTTTATAAGGTAGAAGACTTATTTTCTCTATGGCCATTTACATATTTATCATAAGTTTAGGAAGTTTTATGGCCAAATTTTATAACGATTTGGAATTTTTTTCATTATATTAGAAATTTACTAATTTTTTCATAATGTAGAAGACTTATTTTCTATGGCCATTTACATATTTGTTATAGATCTAGGAAGTTTTTATGGCCGAAGTATATGACGATTTGTGGTTGTGTTTTTTTTGCATTATATTAGA
>NC_090751.1:8673682-8691182 GCF_036898095.1 Palaemon carinicauda
TAGTATATTTCTAAAGAGGAATGAGGTAATAAAAAATAATGACACGAATTATGATGTGAGATTTATTTGAACATGGATTTTTAAACCATAGTTAGAAACAAAGAATAGGGAAACAAAGAAGAGGGATGAGGTAATAAAAAAGAATTACACGAATTGTAATAAGACTTACTGAAGATCTAAATAGAAGAAACTGATGATGAGGAAGAGTAAATATGACAGTGATAATAATATAAAGTTAATAAATTTAAACATCCAATTAGACATGAATTTTTAGAGCATAGTTAGAAACAAAGAAAATTATTATTAGTATATTTCTAAAGAGGAATGAGTTAATAGAAAAATAATTTCATGATTTGTGATAAGAGATTTACTGATTTAAATAAATAAACTCATGAGGAAGAGTTAATATGACAGTGATAATAATATAAAGTTAATGATAAATTTAAACCTCCAATTAGACATGAATTTTTAGAGCATAGTTAGAAACAAAGAATAGGATTATTAGTATATTTCTAAAGAGGAATGAGTTAATAAAAAAATAATTACACGAATTGTAATAAGAGAATTACTGAAGATCTAAATAAATAAACTAATGATGAGGAAGAGTTAATATGACAGTGATAATAATATAAAGTTAATAATGAATTTCAACCTCCAATTAGACATGAATTTTTAGAGCATAGTTAGAAATAAAGAAAATGATTATTAGTATATTTCTAAAGAGGAATGAGTTAATAAAAAAATAATTACACGAATTGTAATAAAGAGATTTACTGAAGATTTAAATAAAAGAAACTGAATATGAGGAAGAGTTAATATGACAGTGATAATAATATAAAGTTAATAATAAATGTAAGCCTCCAATTAGACAGCTATGTAACACTCGGCATTAAATATGTCACGTTGGCTGCTTGAAATACCTAGCACCTCCATACCCCGTAATTGTCAAGTGCAATTTGTCATTATCCTTGACACATTGAGCCGGGAGGGCTTTTATGCAATACGTGGCACATCAATTATTCCGGCCTTTATTCAATTTCCCAAATCTAATTAATCTTATTTTAGAGTTTTTGGTTTCAAAACTTCAGTGAAATATATTTTTTTTCTCTCTTTATCACGAGCCTCATTATCATCAGTATTCAATTTCCCAAATCTAGTTAATCTTATTTTAGAGTTTTTGGTTTCAAAACTTCAGTGAAATATGTAGTTTTTTTTTTGTCATCAACCTCATTATCATCAGTATTCAATTTCCCAAATCTAATTAATCTTATTTTAGAGTTTTCGGTTTAAAAACTTCAGTGAAATATATTATTTTTTTCTCTTTATCATCAACGTCATTATCATCAGTATTCAATTTCCCAAATCTAATTAATCTTATTTTAGAGTTTTCGTTTTCAAGACTTCAGTGAAATATATTATTTTTTTTCTTTATCATTAACCTCATTATCATCAGTATTCAATTTCCCAAATCTAATTAATCTTATTTTAGGGTTTTTGGTTTCAAAACTTCAGTTAAATATTAGTTTTTTTTTTTTTTTTTTTTAGTCATCAACCTCATTATCATCAGTATTCAATTTCCCAAATCTAATTAATCTCATTTTAGAGTTTTCGGTTTCAAAACTTCAGTGAAATATATTTTTTTTTCTCTCTTTATCATCAACCTCATTATCATCAGTATTCAATTTCCCAAATCTAATTAATCTTATTTTAGAGTTTTCGTTTTCAAAACTTCAGTGAAATATATTACCTTTTTTATCATGAATCTCATTATCATCAGTATTCAATTTTCCAAATCTAATTAATCTTATTTTAGGGTTTTTGGTTTCAAAACTTCAGTGAAATATATTACCTTTTTTATCATCAACCTCATTATCATCAGTATTCAATTTCCCAAATCTAATTAATCTTATTTTAGAGTTTTCGTTTTCAAAACTTCAGTGAAATATGTTACTGTTTTTTATCATCAACCTCATTATCACCAGTATTCAATTTCCCAAATCTAATTAATCTTATTTTAGGGTTTTTGGTTTCAAAACTTCAGTGAAATATATTACCTTTTTTATCATCAACCTCATTATCATCAGTATTCAATTTTCCAAATCTAATTAATCTTATTTTAGGGTTTTTGGTTTCAAAACTTCAGTGAAATATATTACCTTTTTTATCATCAACCTCATTATCATCAGTATTCAATTTCCCAAATCTAATTAATCTTATTTTAGAGTTTTCGTTTTCAAAACTTCAGTGAAATATGTTACTGTTTTTTATCATCAACCTCATTATCATCAGTATTCAATTTTCCAAATCTAATTAATCTTATTTTAG
Source organism: Palaemon carinicauda (assembly GCF_036898095.1). NCBI lineage: Eukaryota > Metazoa > Arthropoda > Malacostraca > Decapoda > Palaemonidae > Palaemon > Palaemon carinicauda. Next base: position 8,676,008 of record NC_090751.1, read on the forward strand.
GGTTTTTGGTTTCAAAACTTCAGTGAAATATATTACCTTTTTTATCATCAACCTCATTATCATCAGTATTCAATTTCCCAAATCTAATTAATCTTATTTTAGAGTTTTCGTTTTCAAAACTTCAGTGAAATATGTTACTGTTTTTTATCATCAACCTCATTATCACCAGTATTCAATTTCCCAAATCTAATTAATCTTATTTTAGAGTTTTCGGTTTCAAAACTTCAGTGAAATATATTATTTTTTCTCTCTTTATCATCAACCTAATTATCATCAGTATTCAATTTCCCAAATCTAGTTAATCTTATTTTAGAATTTCCGGTTTCAAAACTTCAGTGAAATATATTTTTTTTCTCTCTTTATCATCAACCTCATTATCATCAGTATTCAATTTTTCAAACCTAATTAATCTTATTTTAGAGTTTTCGGTTTCAAAACTTCAGTGAAATATATAATTTTTTTTCTTTACTTTTGTTCGCTTCATCCTGATCATTATCATCATTCGTTGCTAGTCCACTGCAGGATAAAGGTCTTGGATATTTCCTTCTATACACGTCTGTTTATTGTTTATTGTCTTTTCTGAGCTCGACAATCCATCGTCTTCTCTTCCTTCCCCTGTTTCGTTTGCAATCTCTAGGGACCCAATCTGTTCTTAATGTCCATCATTATATTATTATACATAGGAGAATATCTCATGGCGTCTGTGATATTGCTTGGCACTATCCTTTCATTATTATTATTATTATTATTATTATTATTATTATTATTATTATTATTAGTGCTTGCTAAGCTACAACCCTAGTTGGAAAAGCAGGATGCTACAAGCCCAAGGTCCCCAGCAGGGAAAATAGCTCGGAGAGGAAATTGAATAAGGAAATAAACTACGAGAAGTTTAGGAACAATAGCAACATAAAAATAGATCTTAGGAGATGAACTTATCTGGTGTACTGAGAACAAGATCGTTGCTATTTAAATGTTTGAAGAAGAACTCCAAATGAGAATTCTACTGAGGATAATGAGACCATAAAACCGAAAAGTCTGTAATGAATGATCTGTGACGACTCTTCTCTCTTGCTATTTTTAAAGGTTTTAAAGGCCGCTCATGAATGGCAGAGGCAAGGAACAGTGATATTGCCCTATCAAGCAGGACAATGTCCTAGAGACTGACCATAAATACATATGATTAGCCCCCAAGCCCCCTCTCCACCCAAGCTAGGCAATGGCTGCTGATGATTCAACAGGTAGACACATAGGCTCCCCAAACACCTCATCCTTAGCTCTCAAGGATGGTGAGGTTGCAGCGACAAAAGGAGCTAACGAGTTCGAGTGAGACTCGAATCCCAGTCTGGTGATCACTAGTCAGGGACGTTACCGCATCGTCCACCACAACCCTTCTATCAACATTGGCCTGTTAGTGGAATATTTTGATATTTGATGACATATTTCCACTTGGTTTTAAATTATCTATATCAGAAATGATTTCGGTCACGATGGGGTACACATTAACGTTTTATCCCACCTGCAAGAGACATCATTCATCATCATCATCATCTTGGAAGAGATGGGGGTAGGAATGATGATGACATCAAGAGCAGAAAAGGCATTAACGGAATAGAGAGATGTAAATAGTAGATGATTACTTGCGAAGTTCAAATCAAAGCAGTGCAATATGAGCATTAAAGTTAGCTATGCACCAACAAATGATTCCACTGAAGAAAGATGTAGACATCTATAGAATGAAATAAAGTTTAGAAAGTGCTCTCATGGTGCCAGCTGGTATGTCAGTTGCCTCTTTGATGAGGTTTTCAAATGCTGCTGTTTTCTTTGATGTTCATTAAGAAGTTTTGCTGCAGTTTCTCCATTAGACTGACGCTTTATATAATGCCAAAGGAGACCAAAGGTGTCTTGCTTCCAAAAGTTGATGTAATTGAAGACATCTTTTACTAATTAGAATTGAATTGCAAATATAGGGGCTCCACTGGAGAAAACATTTTTAATACAAGCTAAAAGATTTAGGTTATGGTATAACAATTAATTTTACCTGTCTAAGTTCCTAGAATGCATTGAAAATTTCCATTTATGGTGTTCTTAGTTAGGGTGAAAAATGGCATTATGTAAAGTAAGATGCCCCTTACTCTAAAAAGAAAAGTATATAATCATATGATTATCGTCTTTTGAAAGGTATGTACATTTGTACACAAGCGTCCCTGGTCCACCTCGCTTCGAAGTGCATCCTGTCACATATTTACTTCAAGGCGGAGATGACAGGGGTGGTGGGTGGGGCTAAACTCAGGAACTCGCAGCGCAGTATTGTTGGGGCTGGGTGTAGTTTCTCAGAGCTAGGTGTACCAGGAATTTATGGATCCAACTGTATATCCATGTGCTCATAGCTTCTGCTTCTTAAAAGTTTTGAGACACCAATTTATATAAATCAATAAATCTTTTCATTTATATCTATTCAGATCAGACAATGGCTAGGTTAAGTAAAATTTGGAAATCAAATCGCCTGAAATCACATATAAAAATCAGGCTATATATCAGTATAGTGAGATCGGTTTTACTGTATGGATATGAGTCGTGGTATGACAATGAAGCCATATCTAGCAGATTTTGTAGATTTGAGAACAATGCCCTTAGAAGAATATTGGGAGTTAAATGGGAGGACATGATTAGAAATTAAACTATAAGAGAGATTACCAGATTGCCATATGTGGATGAGACCATGGTGAGGGGCATATGGAGATGGTTTGTGCATGCTCTTCGCACTCCCCAAGAGAGATTAGTTCAGCAAACTTTCAACTGGGCTCCACAAGGCACTAGAAGAGTTGGAAGACACAGGCTACATAGCTGAGGACTATGAAATGCGAAGTATGAGATGATGAATGGAGAAGTATTGATTTAAAAGCTCAAGATAGAGACGACTTACAAGCTCTTCGCACTCTCCATGAGAGATTAGTTCCCAAAATTTTCAACTGGGCTCCACAAGGCATTAGAAGAGTTAGAGGACCCAGGCCTACATGACTGAGGACTTCGAAATGCGAAGTAGGAGATGATGAATGGAGAAGTATTGATTTAAAAGCTCAAGATAGAGACGACTGGTGAAATCTAACCGAGGCCCTTTGCGTCAATAGGCGTAAGAGGAGATAATGATGATCTCTGCTCAAGCGGCAGGTGTCCCTGCCATGAAAACGCGAGGCTAACAATAATCACTATAGCATAGAACGACCAGATGACACTTTTTATTTTTTTGAGCCCATTGGCACACAGACCCCGGCAGCATCTGTTGGTACATCCTCGCTGACCGAAAAGTCTTTAGAGAGATAGGGGCCAAGAAAGGGTTGGGCCAATTTGTTTAACTGGTCGAGGTTGTTGTTGGAAGTTGAACTTAATATCAAAAAGCGTGAAAGAACTCTCAATCGTGTGAGTAATAATTTCTATTTAATGGAGGTCTTAGACACCCAGATTGTATGGCTATTATGCAAATGATAATGAGAATAGATGAAAAGTTAATTATTGCAATTTGTAATATTCTGCACCAGATGAATTATGAGAATTCGATAGTATGTTAAATTCCTTATCTTGCTCTGGAACGTAAATTAGAGCATTAAAATTGTCAGTGGATAATGAATTTAGAAATATGGGTTTAATTAACATCTCACGTCACTCAAGTATTGGAAGAATTTACTGTTGTGTGTGATGATATTCTAGCCATTACGATTTGAAAACTGACCATGAATTTAAATATAGATCTTACGTCCCGATCCGTTGTTCATTTTGGCTACTGGTAATTAATTAAATTGATATGAAAGAGGAACAGATGCCTTAAATTAACTTAATTTTTATACAGTTCTTTTAGAATTTGAACGTTTTAAATATTAAAATTAATCTGAATCATTTTGTATATCTCGGTTAGAAAAGGAAATTCCCCTGAAGTAGGACGCTCTCTCTCTCTCTCTCTCTCTCTCTCTCTCTCTCTCTCTCTCTCTCTCTCTCTCTCTCTCTCTCTCTCTCTCTAGCTGCAGATAAATGTCGACAATTGTGATAGGAACTCGTATATTTAAATTTCTTTATTTCAATTTAACGCTACATTTTTAATGAAATTGAATTAATTGTGGATGGTAAACTGCTTCACGTACTTACAAGTAGAAGTAACAAACGGATCAATTGAGAAGTAACATCAAGAGAAAAAAAAAGTGAAAAAAATAATAAAGGAGAAGTAACAAACGGAACAATTGAGAAGTAACATCAAGAGAAAAAAATAAAAAAAAATAAAAAAGAAGTAGCAAATGAAACAATTGAGAAGTAACATAGAGAGAAAAAAAGTTACAAAAGGAAAGTAGAAGTAACAAACGGAACAATTGACAAGTAACAACATCAAGAGAATAAAAAGTGAAAAAATAATAAAGGAGAAGTAGCAAATGGGACAATAGGAAGTAACATAGAGAGAAAAAAGTTACCAAAGGAAAGTAGAAGTAACATCATCAAGAGAAAAAAAAGTGAAAAAAAAATAATAAAGGGGAAGTAACAAATGAAACAATTGAGAAGTAACATAGAGAGAAAAGAAGGTAAAAAGAAAGTAAAGTGAAAAATCGAAACAATTGAAAATAAAAAAAGTTGAGAAAAAGGGTGAAAAACCCTTACTTGTTCACAAGTGTTGTTAGGATAGCTCCTAACCTATAGACAAGAAACCGCGTAGCACGAATTCCTCATTGATTTATAGGTTTCTTTTTTTTTGGCAAGGTTTGTGGAAGGAGGGAGATTTATGGGGTAGATTGGAAATTGGAATTTTTTTCTTCAAATGAAAGTATAGGAGGAAATTAGAGGAGATACAAAAGAGAGGGCATAGTGTGAACACTTTTTTTTTTTTTCCCCCGCAGCATTTTTCTAATTTTTTTCCTTTCGGAAAAAATTATGTGAAACTGCTTATAAAAACGCAGGACATATGATATTAAATCAAAATAAAAAAAAGAGAAGTTCATTTCTACTGAACACGATATTGAATTGATTTATATAGGGCTAATTCGAGATCTTGGACGAGACTTTTTTTTTTTTTTCTTTTTTTCTTTTTCTAAAGTGTAGGTGAAAGACTGTGGATAAAAACGCAGATCATATGCTATTAAAGCATGAAAAAATTGCATGTAAATTAAAAAAAGAAATTTGTAGGGTTGTAAAGGAAGTTATTCCACAACTAAATTTGAGATTATCAACTATAGGGTGGTAAAAAAGTCTCTAAAAAAGTTACAAAATTTTAGAACAAATGTTCCTCTTTCGTCTCAGAGAATGGTCTGATTACTGATGCTCGAGTTAGGTTAAGATGGGGAAATATTTACTTATAAATTTTGTTGTTGTTGGTTTTGATAAGAGTCTTGCTTCAAAGGTTTTTGTTATTTTCTTTACTTAAAATACATCGATATTTCCTTTTATATTCTAAATCTTTTTCTTAACCGAGCTGATTCATATTATATATGTTATATATATATATATATATATATATATATATATATATTTATATATATATACATTATATATATTATATATGTGCATGTATATATATATATATATATATATATATATATATATATATATATATATATATATATATATATATATATATATATATATATATATATATATATATACATGCATATATATACACACATGTATACATATATAATGTTTATATAAGTATATACATGAAGTGTGTAAATATATAAATATATATATATATATATATATATATATATATATATATATGCATATATGTAAATGTATATATATATATATATATATATATATATATATATATATATATATATGTGTGTGTGTGTGTGTGTGTGTGTGTGTGTACTTTAGTATGTACATATGAATGTATACAATTACTATTCAAAGAACATAATTATTTGTGAGAAATTATTATTAAAAATATCAACACTTGGCAATTGAAAGCCAAGACGTCTCTTAACCATCCAAATCATCCACATATCATCTTTGGTAATGAATATCATAAAAAAGATACTTGAAATTAAATCATCAAATACTGCTCCCACTTCACAGAGATAATGTTTACGTTTGTCTGCCCTTTTTCCATTGAGAAAAAAAGATAATATTTATGAGCACGAAATTAGAAATGACTGTTACTTAGTGGCGAATGTTGGCACTCCATTTTGGTTTGTTGAGAGGAGTAAAGGAGATATTTGGAGCTTCGTCATAAAATTATCAAAGTATTTTTTACTTCAATACGCTAACCTGTTTTATATCTTAAACGTACTTAGATGGTTCTATTTTACTCCATATACCGTTAAAAATTTGCTGTAAAACTGTAACAATCATGGAATAAATATTACCAGGCATTTACAGTTTTGAAATCGGATATATTGGGGTAAAGGAGTGATATTACGTTCACCAACCAGAAAAAAAATAATAAAGTAGGGTAAAAATCGCGGTCGCCTGTATTTTACTGAAATACGGCTGAGAACAGTATATTTTTTTTTTTTACGGAGAATTTCCTATTAAAATTACGGTTTTTTTAAACAGTGTACCACATTAGCTACTCTCCCAAGTAGAGAAGTTTTCATGTAATTTTACCCATCTGATTCAATACAAATCATTGACGAATATTTCATTTTGTTCTCAAGACTTCTCATTCAAGTTATAGAAAATTTTACCTTGTCTGAACAATCTCTGATCAATCTGTCATATGTTTTTATATTAGTCACACCTGGCAAATCAGTATCGTTTTTTACATTTTCTCAATATCATCACCAGCCATAATTAGTGCATTGCAGAACAAAAGCCTCAGACGTGTTCTTCCCCTTGCGTCTATTTCTGGTCTTTCTATGCCAGTCTATACCCACAAATTTCCTTAGTTCTTCCTTCCCCTACTTTTGCAATTTCTAGGGGTCCATTCTGTTAATCTTAAGATCCATCTACTATCCATCATTGTCATTATATTTCCTGCTCATGTCCATTTCTTTTTCTTACATGTTAGAATATCCTCTACTCTATAATTTGCTTTCGTATTTTCAAGATATATTTCATTAAATAATACACATGTACACTCGAAGTTCTTACGGTCATATCTCTACATCTTTTCACTCTCATAATTTCCTTGACCTTGTATTTACTGTACCAGTCACGCCACAGGTGTTCAAATCAATCAATAATTGTTGTGACAAGACGTACTGTCCCTTACGGTAGAACCCCGGTTTAGGTACAGTTGGATACGGGCGTTTCTGGCACACCTTACTCCAAAGAAGTGCACCCTCTCACACACTTACTTCGCGGGGAGTAAACAGAGCTAGGTGTATTACGAATCTCCGTGTCCGACTGTACATACCTAGACCCTGGGTACAGGAAAGGTACTTCAAAGATTATTAAAATGAGCATGAACTCAATATTGAGTTTTTCAGTTAGAATTGTAGGCCACAATTCCATAACTAAGATGCTTTGACTCCTAGTCTGGGGCAACCCTTTCTCAGTACTCCCATAGGTAATCACTTTCCATAGCAAGAAGGTTGATCCTTATTAAGGGGATCCCACTATGGTGGATAACATCAGCATTAATAGATAACATAACTTGAAAAAAATCGAAAACAAAGTTATTTTTTACAAATATGTATGTGTGTTTAGGACACAGCTTCTCATGCAATTTTCATTGAAAGTGGCAGCCTTAGTGGCGTCAATGTGTTTCCTACAGGAATCCTCATATGATAATTTTTTCACATTTACTTGTATATTCATATAAACCACAAATTCCTCAGTATATATATATATATATATATATATATATATATATATATATATATATATATATATATATATATATATATATAAGCCACAAATACCTCCTAATATCGAATTCACTCTGTCTCGGGATCAGAAACTCAAGTGGGAATTAACTTTACTATAATAGCTTTTGGTCGGCCAAGGATTTGAACTCGGACTAAGCAAGGCCGTCTCGACTAAGTCGAAACTGAGGCCAAGTGGTAAGTCATTGGTACCTGAGTTTTAACTTGGTCGGGGTTTCGAGTCCTTGGCCGACCAGAAGCTATTATCATAAAGTTAATGCCCCCTTGGGTCTCTGATCCCGAGGTAGAGCGAATTCGATATTAGGAGGTATTTGTGGTATATATATATATATATATATATATATATATATATATATATATATATACATATATACATATATATATATTCCGATATATACTGTATTTATATTAGCAGTTATTCAAACGTATTTTATTAGCTTTTCAATTTATGCCTACAACATATATGTATGTATGTATGTATATATAAATTATATATATATATATATATGTGTGTGTGTGTGTGTGTGTTTGTGTATATATATATATATATATATATATATATATATATATATATATATATATATATATATATATATATAAAATAAATAAAAGGAGACCGTCAGCTATGTCTTGTATTTTTCGTTCTAATTATTCAAACCACCTTGTCCCATAGTTCCAAATCTTAAAACGGGTTTCACCGCTTTAATGGGTTTAGATTTAAGTACTTAAGTACCTCTTGATTAATCGCCTTGTCAGTTCATCGTAAGACACATGACTTGGCGGGGGGGGGGGTTAACATGGATGCTTCTTGAATTTTATGATAAGTGGCCAGGAATTCAGTCACCCCTCCCCCCTTTTTGTGGTTGGAGTGTCCTTAAAATTCCTTTCTTATTGGTTCAATCGAATCAAACATTATTTTTTAATTATCATGTATTTGTCTTTCAATATAAGAGCCCGTTTTTTTTTCAAGTATAGTAACCATAAATTTTGGATATTTCATTTTCAAATTTGTTCCCATGTGTTTTTTTTTTTATTGATAATTAAATCACCATGAAACAAAATTTACATAAACCGAGAGAGAGAGAGAGAGAGAGAGAGAGAGAGAGAGAGAGAGAGAGAGAGAGAGAGAGAGAGAGAGAGAGAGAGAGAGAGACTCTTGCCTTTCTCTTAACCTAACCCATCGGTTAATTCAAGTTTAATTAATTGTACTTTTCTACATCCCAGTATGTAAGATTTCCCTTTCCATTGGTGATGATGATTTGCAGTACTTAAAGTACTGAAAATCATCATCATCATCTCCTCCTACGTCTATTGACGTAAAGGGCCTCGGTAAGATTTCGCCAGTACTTCAAATAATTGCATGAAATTTAATTGGTAGACTTAATGCAAATAAGAAAAGTACCCCAAATCATATTAAGTTGGTGGTAACAGGAAATTATTTGATTAAGGAAACTCTTATCCATAGTCATCATTTTGCCTAATCAAATAGGAGTCCGTAGTAGGGGGAAATTGTCCCTTGACGGGACAGGGGCTCGTAAAAACGTAAGAGTTGATTACTCTTAGATTATAGTTGTTAAAGACACAGCAAATAATGCAAGGTATGTTAAAGAAGTCATAAAAAGATTTAGTGTTGATAAAAGGAGTTCAGAGTGTACATTACGGATTGTTCTATTTTGTATATTTAATACAGGCTGGCGTCCTATTATGCACTCCCAGAAATTTTGTCAAAGTCCTTTTATTATTATTATTATTATTATTATTATTATTATTATTATTATTATTATTATTATTATTATTATTATTATTAGCTAAGTTGTAACCCTAGTTGGAAAAGCCAGATGCTGTAAGCCCAAGGTCTCCAACAGGGAAAAATAGCCCAGAGGAAAGGAAATAAGGAAATAAATAAACGATATTAGAAATAATGAACAATTAAAATAAAATATTTTAAAAGTAGTAACATTAACAAAACAGATATTCCATATATGTCAACCTGCTCAACATGAGATCATTAGCTGCATATTTGACCTTGGCAAAATTTTAACCTGCATTTTGTTAATATATTTATAAATACATCTCAATGAAAGCATGATATTTTATTTATTCACATTTCTGGATAAAAATTTTCTCTTATTTTTTTTTTTTAGGTATGTGCAAACGTTCTGGCTGTCTGATGAAAAAAAAAGGTATTTACGATGTTTGTTTTCAACTATTAATGGTACTATGTTGTAGCATTGCTATTATCATTGAAATGTTTTATTACTCTTTCTTTTGGGGAAACAAAGCAGTCACCAACCACTTTATGCTAATGTGTTTATTGATGGAATTACAGCATAAAAGATTATTTCTATACCCTCAATGCATTATTATTATTATTATTATTATTATTATTATTATTATTATTATTATTAGCTAAGCCACAACTCTAGTTGGAAAAGCAAGATGCTATAAGCCCAAAGGCTCCAACCGGAAAAAATAGCCCAGTGGGGAAAGGAAATAAGGAAATAAATAAATGAGAACAAATTAACAATAGATCATTCCAAAAACAGTAACAACGTCAAAACAGATAGGTCATATATAAACTATTAAAAGACTTATGTTAGCCTGTTCAGCATCAAAACATTTGTGATATATATATATATATATATATATATATATATATATATATATATATATATATATATATATATATATATATATATATATGTATATATTTATATAATATGTATTTATATTAGCAGTTATTCAAGTGTATCCTTTAGCTTTTCAATTTTTGCCTACAGCATATGTATATGTTCATGATTTCAATTCACAGTCTTTTTTTTCTTCCTTTGGTGCAATGATGGTAGCATTTTATGAATAATATTGACACATTTTTAATACTTCCCTTTGCTCTCAAATTAACATGAGCAAGGGTTGTGGTGGGCGATGTGGTAACGTCCCTGACTGGTGAACGCCAGACTGGGATTAGAGTCCCGCTCGAACTCGTTGGTTCCTTTGGTCGCTACAACCTCACAATCCTTGTGAGTTAAAGATGAGGGGTTTGGGGGAGCTTGTAGGTCTATCGGCTAAGTCATCAGCAGCCGGTGCCTGGCCCTCCTTTGTCCTAGCTTGGGCGGTGATCATAATGTATATATGGTCAGTCTTTAGGGAAATGTAATGCTTGATAGGGCTATGTCACTGTCCCTTTGTCTCGGCCATTCATGACTTGCCTTAAACCTTTAAAGAGAGGCATAAAAAAGAAACAGACTCGGAATATTATTATTATTTTTTAGATAGTTTTTTGCCACCAAAGCAAAATCTTCCTATTTTTTTATGTGGGGGGGGGGGATTGGAGAGGCCGAAAAGTAGAGACCTGGCTGTCATATGTGAATTTAATTTTTGATTTTTTATATATTGATAGTTTATCTACAGAAGCTAGTTCTGCCATTTCTGATTTTGTTGCATCAAGATTACTTTACCTTTATAGCATTATGTTATTGCCATTAGTGTATGTCAGGATGCCAGGTAACTCATAATCAATCAATCATTAGTCATACATTATTCATTTTTTTAAATGAAGGATTTTTTTATTTGAATTTGATAATGTGTTATTATTATTATTATTATTATTATTATTATTATTATTATTATTATTATTACTTGCTAAGCTACAACCCTGGTTGGAAAATCAGGATGCTATAAGTAATAATTTGAATTAAATATTTATGTAAGAGAAGGAAATTACATTTAGGATTTCATTAGTGCATTGTTTCTTTCGGGCAGAGTCTAATGGTCCACATCAGTCTAATAATATCACTTGAACAATTGCTATCACTTTTGGGACGCCGTCATAAGACCAGCTTAACCGATATCGACTATTAACCATTTGATAGCTATTGTAATTGCCTCCTCCAACGAAGTTGGAACGAGGTTATGTTTTATCCCGTTTGTGCGTTTGTTTATTTGTTTGTGAACAGGTTCCTGGGTACAATTTTAATCGTAGAGGAATGAAACTTTGCAGGTATTAACTGTTAGGAAAAAGCTGGAAATTATTAAATTTTAGAAGGTCAAGGTCAAAGATTATGGTCAAGCAAAATGTCCAATTCACGTAATTAGCCATAAGTTTGGACATCGTTGTAAAAAAGACTTCAAACTTGTATCATATTTGAGTGTAAGAAAATCCAAGCCAATTAATGGGAGGTATTCTTAAAAAAATGAAGGATATCCTTGTAAGCATAGGGTAGAAGTACAAGGTAATTCTCTGAAGCAAAAGGTAGAAGTATAAGTAAATCTTTCTTTCCATATTCATAATGATTACCTTTTACTTGCGAGGATATCCTCCAAGCAGAAGTAAAAGGTTGACTCGTGTTTCGGGAGTGCTTAGTTACATGTTGGAACTTGTAAGATTTCATTTGTGCTGTCAAGATAAGAAAGAGTTTAGTATTTATAATACGTATTTAATGGCCTGTTTTTACTTGTATTTAATTAAGTTTACTCATCAGAAAGAACACAGACGCCGCCGCGCCTTCCCCAAAGCCTCGCTGGCGACATCTATCCCCCACCCCTTGCATTAGAAGTTCTTTGACCTCTTTTTAGCTCCCACACCCCTTGTATTAGAAGTTCTTTGACCTCTTTTTAGCTCCCACACCCCTTGCATTAGAAGTTCTTTGACCTCTTTTTAGCTCCCCCACCCCTTGCATTAGAAGTTCTTTGACCTCTTTTTAGCTCCCCCACCCCTTGCATTAGAAGTTCTTAGACCTCTTTTTAGCTCCCCCACCCCTTGCATTAGAAGTTCTTTGACCTCTCTTTAGCTCCCCCACCCCTTGCATTAGAAGTTCTTAGACCTCTTTTTAGCTCCCCCACCCCTTGCATTAGAAGTTCTTTGACCTCTCTTTAGCTCCCCCACCCCTTGCATTAGAAGTTCTTAGACCTCTTTTTAGCTCCCCCACCTCTTGCATTAGAAGTTCTTTGACCTCTCTTTAGCTCCCCCACCCCTTGCATTAGAAGTTCTTTGACCTCTCTTTAGCTCCCCCACCCCTTGCATTAGAAGTTCTTTGACCTCTTTTTAGCTCCCCCACCCCTTGCATTAGAAGTTCTTTGACCTCTTTTTAGCTCCCCCACCCCTTGCATTAGAAGTTCTTTGACCTCTCTTTAGCTCCCCCACCCCTTGCATTAGAAGTTCTTTGACCTCTTTTTAGCTCCCCCACCCCTTGCATTAGAAGTTCTTTGACCTCTTTTTAGCTCCCCCACCCCTTGCATTAGAAGTTCTTTGACCTCTTTTTAGCTCCCCCCACCCCTTGCATTAGAAGTTCTTTGACCTCTTTTTAGCTCCCCCACCCCTTGCATTAGAAGTTCTTTGACCTCTTTTTAGCTCCCCCCACCCCTTGCATTAGAAGTTCTTTGACCTCTCTTTAGCTCCCCCACCCCTTGCATTAGAAGTTCTTAGACCTCTCTTTAGCTCCCCCACCCCTTGCATTAGAAGTTCTTTGACCTCTCTTTAGCTCCCCCACCCCTTGCATTAGAAGTTCTTAGACCTCTTTTTAGCTCCCCCACCTCTTGCATTAGAAGTTCTTTGACCTCTCTTTAGCTCCCCCACCCCTTGCATTAGAAGTTCTTTGACCTCATTTTAGCTCCCCCACCCCTTGCATTAGAAATTCTTTGACCTCATTTTAGCTCCCCCACCCCTTGCATTAGAAGTTCTTTGACCTCTTTTTAGCTCCCCCACCCCTTGCATTAGAAGTTCTTTGACCTCTTTAGCTCCCCCACCCCTTGCATTAGAAGTTCTTTGACCTCTTTTTAGCTCCCCCACCCCTTGCATTAGAAGTTCTTTGACCGCTTTTTAGCTCCCCCATCCCTTGCATTAGAAGTTCTTTGACCTCTTTTTAGCTCCCCCACCCCTTGCATTAGAAGTTCTTTGACCTCTGTTTAGCTCCCCCACCCCTTGCATTAGAAGTTCTTAGACCTCTTTTTAGCTCCCCCACCCCTTGCATTAGAAGTTCTTTGACCTCTTTTTAGCTCCCCCACCCCTTGCATTAGAAGTTCTTTGACCTCTTTTTAGCTTCCTCACCCCTTGCATTAGAAGTTCTTTGACCTCTTTTTAGCTCCCCCATCCCTTGCATTAGAAGTTCTTTGACCTCTTTTTAGCTCCCACACTCCTTGCATTAGAAGTTCTTTGACCTCATTTTAGCTCCCACACCTCTAGCATTAGAAGTTCTTTGACTTCTTTTTAGCTCCCACACCTCTATCATTAGAAGTTCTTTGACTTCTTTTCAGCCCCCTTACCTCAAGCATTAGAAGTTCTTTGACCTCTCTTTATAGCTCCCACACCTCTAACATTAGAAGTTCTTTGACCTCTCTCTTTAGCTCCCACACTTCTAGCATTAGAAGTTCTTTAACATATATTTCTAGGTTCCATACTTTTAGCATTAGAGGGTCTTCGATCTATATTTTGAGGTGCCTTCTTGCATTAGAGGCTCTCTATTTTTTAGTTGTCTTACCTCTGGCATTAGAGGCTCTTCTTCGCTGTTCTCTCCTGTCTTCTAGTTTTCATGATCTTCTTTCATTAGATTATCTGTTTCTTTCGAGATTTCATTGTCTCTTTTCCTTAGTTCGGCAGTGTCCTTCTAGATTTCAAAAGAGATTTCAGTACCGCGAGTCCTCACTTCATCAGATTCCTCAGGGAAATCGAAGGCATTTATTCTTCACCTATCTGGGCAATGAGTAAAGAGATGAATACTGCCGATTTCTCCGCATACACTATCATGACAAAGTAAATGACGAGCAACATGATATATTTACCAATGTCGTCTGGATATGTCCTTACTTCACTGGCGAATTTTGGGACAATCCTGTTGAAGAACTACACGTCACTCACCGTTCAGTTGAAACATTCTGCCTCTATCCTCATTCCCTGCAATCCGTTTTTGCACCGATACAAAGCCTCGTACTTTTTTCCAAGAGTCTCCTTTAATAAGACATCGTCGCAAAAGCCCAAGCAAAGGATCCTTCAAGGCGCATACGAAGACGTAACACATAATTCTTACCGGCAGCTTCCTATTCCGCCAGAACGCGATCTCTGTGAGTTAAGTGAAATCCTTCTCCCAGTCATCAACTCATTTCCTCTTACTCCTATTGACGCGCAATTCCTTGGTTAGATTTCGCCAGCTACATACAGATCATGTGAGGTGTTGCAGGCTACTTTTGAAAAAATGAAGATCAGGTCTTCAGAAGCCATTTGAAGCTCGGAGAGTTGTTCAGAACTGCTGCTGGAAATTTCAGTTCTGGAGTCATTCAGAAATCCATGTTAAGTATACGGCTACGTCCTTTGAAGACTTTTGGAAATTCAGGAAAGTTTTCTTCCGAAACCGTTCTGAGATTCCGTTCTGGAG
>NC_090751.1:8698682-8706182 GCF_036898095.1 Palaemon carinicauda
ATATCCTTTTGGCAAAGGCAATCTAGTCTTTGTCAATACGATGTGACAGCCAACTTTTTGGGAAGGTCTGGGATATGAAGGATTTCGTGTATTGGTGACCTTCGCTATCTATAGCGTTAAAAGATTTGCCGTAAATAAACGGTTCAAATACTGGAAGAAATGTTGCCTAGCATTTACCGTTTTAACAATGGATATATTGACGTGGAGTGATATCACTATCTACAGTGTTAAAAAAAAAATTGCCTTAAAAAAACGGTAGAAATCCTGGAATAAATGTATCCAGGCATTTACTGTTTTGAAAACGGATATATTGACGTAGAGTGATATTACGGTCACCAACCTTTAAAAGATAATAACAAAGTAGGGTAAAATTACGGTCGCCTGCATTTTACTGAAATACGGATGAAAACTATATTTTTACGGAGAATTTCCGATTAAAATTACGTTTTGTTTTTTAACTTTAGTATTCAGCCTTTTTATATTGACAATTCTTAATGGTGTCCATAACGAGATAAAAGAGTTTGAGAAGTTTTTTCAGTTTTTGGTTGAGAAACTGCCGATAATAGTAGACCATTTTCCTTTTAGAGCTTCATTTTCTCTGTATTTTCTTGTAAATTTGACCAGTAACTCAATTTTACATGAATTATGGTTCTGTAGCTCAATGGTCTTTGCATGTACCTGTACATAGAAATTTGGTGACATTTTTATTTCCTAAAGTACATTATTATTATTATTATTATTATTATTATTATTATTATTATTATTATTATTATTATTATTGAAGGTAAACATAGCCAACACCATTCACAATGAAGCAGCTATCTTAATATTTTAGCCACTTCCTCCACACCTGAGAGTTTCCAATAATAGTTTCAAGCATTACAACAGTGCCATGCCATTGCTGTAATAGGCATTGATATGCATGACTTGCAGTTCTTTGGAACAGGGCCAACCTTCTTGATTGGCTCTGTCCAGGTGAGGCCAAATAAGATCAGTGAACAGAGTCATTTGTATCTCTCCTGTCTTGAGTGTGGGCTATCCAAAATGAGAGTCTTGAAAATAGGAACACTTAAAGACGATAATTTATTATTTTATATTTTTTCCGGTCTTAAGTCGAATTGTCAGAAGGAAATTGTCATTTTGCGTCTGGATATATATATATATATATATATATATATATATATATATATATATATGCAGTATATAAATTTTATATATATATATATATATGTATAATTACATGTATATGTATACATATGCAAACGCACAACATTCATATGTATTTTATGCTCATGTATTAATCCTCAGTATTTTTATTAATACATACACATCTTAAATAGAAGAGGCACGTCTCTCTCTCTCTCTCTCTCTCTCTCTCTCTCTCTCTCTCTCTCTCTCTCTCTCTCTCTCTCTCGTATTATGTGGACTCAAACAAAGAGATGGACGATGCAAAATGTGTGTTCAGTAAATGAAGTTCTTTTATGCGTTGCTCGTGACAAGTTGTCCTTCGTCGAAGTGGTTTTGCTTTTAGAGTGATGTCTTGCTCGTTTTTAAATCTCTCTCTCTCTCTCTCTCTCTCTCTCTCTCTCTCTCTCTCTCTCTCTCTCTCTCTCTCTCTCTCTCTCAAAACTGTTGTTATACATTGGATCTGTTCTCAATTTTTATTTATTATAATCGGGCAGTTGAATCGGTGGAACTTCATAAGTTCAGACTTTCAGTGAATGTGCTCATGTTGAACAGGCTAACTTAAGTCTTTCTTCATAGTTTGTACACGGCAGATCTATTTTAATGTTGTTACTGATCTTAAAATTTTTATATTATTTGTTCATTGATTTTCATGTTTGTTTATTTTCTTATTTCATTTTCTAAATCAGCTATTTATTATTTTCTTATTTCATTTTCTAAATCAGCTATTTATCCCTGTTGGAGCCCTTGGGCTTATAACATCATGCTTTTCCATCGACGGTTATAGCTTATCTAGTAATGTTAATATAATGATTATTAATCGACTAAAAGATCATTATTACAATCAGAAATATTTTAAGAATAAAAGAAGACAATAAATGAAGCTAAAAGATAATAGAAACAGAAATCTTTGAAGAATGAAAGAAGACAATTAATGAAATTAAAAGATGATAGAATAAGAAATCTTTAAAGAATACAATAAAAAAAACAACAACAAACGAAATTAAAAGATATTACGAAAATCACAAATGAACTGATAAATGTTAAAAACAACAAAAACAAAACTCAAGTCACAACTGCAATCCTTGATTTCAGTTCTACAAGTTTTTCCTTTTTGTAAAGATCATGTCACAAGGGTATCGTCAAGTTTATCAACTTCTTGCTTTCATTGTAAAAGTCTTTAAATGTTGTAGGTAATTACTTCGACAGCAAGTAGTCATGGCCGTAATCTTGGGTCTCCTTCGAAATTTGTCGTGGCCTGATTGGTAACGTCTCTGCCTGGTGATCGCCAGACAGGTGTTTGAGTCCTGCTTAGAAGCGTTAGTTCCTTTAGTGTCTGCAACCTTACCATCTTCGTGAGCTAAGGATGGGGTAGGGTTTGGAGGAGCCTATAGGTCTATCTGATGAGTCATCAGCAGCCATTTCATGGCCCTCCCTGATCTTAGCTTGGGGGGAGAGGGGGCTTTGTCGCTGATCATATGCATATATGGTCAGTCTCTAGGGCATTGTCCTGCTTGCTAAGGTAATGTCACTGTCCCTTGCCTTTGCCATTAATGAGTAGGCTTTAAACCTTTAAAACTTTCAACTTGACAAGCTATTGTTAACGTTACATATATGACTTGCACACCACATACTCCCACGCATAAGTTGGGGATTGTTGAGAAAAAACTGCAGTAACAAGTAAAAGAATGTGAAAGTTTATTTGCAGGAGGAAAAAGTTAAGAGTAAAAGTAAAGTTATCCTGTCTAATGGAGACAAATAGCTTGGAGCAAGTAAAGTTAACGGGGACTTGGGAGGAATACAAATTGTTGATTCATAGTCCTATAAGTATTTAGGATGCGTAGGGATAAGCATCTTTTGTGGAGGTATGGATCATTTAATGTTAAAGACGATTTGCTGTACAGATAGCCTCTGTACCATGGTCTTCCGCTGTCTTGGGTTGGAGTTCTCTTTCTTGAGGGTACACCCGGGCACACTATTCTATCTAATTTCTCTTCCTCTTGGTTTGTTAAAGTATTTATATTTTATTTAGGTAATATTTATTATAATGTTGTTACTGCTCTTGAAAGATTTTATTTTCCTTTGTTTCCATTCCTCACTGGGCTATTTTCCCTGTTGGAGTCCCTGGGCTTATAGCATCCTGCTTTTCCAACTAAGGTTGTAGCTTAGCAATTAATAACAATAATAATAATAATACAGGATTCAGCAGTTAGGTACAAACGTAACTGACTATTACTTTTTTCTGGTCTGGTACCACCCTTTGTCAGTGGATTCGAACATGAGTCTGTAGAGCTGTATACAAAATAGTTTTCAATTTGCCTGTTATCTTTTATCTTATTTATCTTGCTCTTCTTAAGAAAATAACCTTCTCTATATTTTCTGACAATCTTACTCGGATTACTTCCATATTTTTAAGTTCGTCTACTATATTAGGAAGTCTCCTCTTTATTTTGGGTTAAGGTCACCTGCTTCTTCACATATATGGATTTAAAAATGGTTTCACTCTTCATGTGAATGCAACAGAATTTTATAAAAAAAGCTCTTGTCAACGTCAGTTTTACCTCCGCCAGCGAAGTTGTAAGGAGGTTATGTTTTCGCTCCTGTTTGTTTGTTTGTGAACAACTTCCTGGCCACGATTTTACTCAGAGTAGTGAAAGTTTCAGGGATTGATTGTGTTGAGTCTTGAAAGTGATTGAATTTTGAAAGTCTTAGGTCAAAGGTCAAGGTCGACCGAATTAATTCTAACCTTAACCCCAAGTTTGCACATGGTTATCACAAAGACCTCAGATACGCTTGCGGTCTAAATTGATTCTGGGAAAGGCAAGCTGGTTTCGAGAAATAAGCTGCCGTGGCGGAGGTCTGCAATCTCAGAGGTCTTTTATAGTTTTTATTGTAATGCATAAGCTTTATTTATTTTTTTATTTATATATGTATATATATATAAATACACACACATATATATATATATATATATATATATATATATATATATATATATTTATATATATATTCCACCGTCAAAAGCACTATTTGATAAATATTTTGTCTCCTATTCTGTGATTGACTTATTAATTCATAACAGCTGTTTAGTCTTAAATATCCCTGAATACCAACTTCAAAGTTTCCATTTTTAACACCAATATTTATCCTACCTTAATTGCCCTCTTGACTCTCCCACTCAATTCGTTTTCCTTCCCCTTGAGCAAACCACCTCAGACTTCCAAGTTTGCTCCTATGGTCTCTTTCATTACCTCAGTCAACAAGGTATCATCTGCAGACATCATCATCACCATCACTATCACCATCATCATCATTATCCTACCCGCCGTCAACTACCTCTTTGATTTTTGTAACTTTCACCTAAACTACTTCTTGTTTTGGCTTGTCCTTCCTCGCCTCATCTACATACAATATAAAAGAACTTGCGCCAACATTGCGGAAAGACCTTTCATGTCGCCTCAAAGCCACTGTTTATAAAGTGAGAAGACATTTTCACCTCCGCCAACGAAGTTGGAAGCAGGTTATGTTTTACCCCCTGTTTCTGTGTTTATGTGTGTGTGTGTTTGTGAACAGCTTCCTGACCATAGTTTTAATCGTAGAGTAATGAAACTTGCAGGGATTAACCGTTATGTAAAAAGTCAAAGTCAAAGGGCAAGGTCACTGACAAGCAATATGTCCAATTCACATAATCAGCCATAAGTTTGGACATCGTTGTCACAGAGATTCAAACTTGGTTCATATTTGAGTGTATGAAAATCCATGCCAATTAATACATGTTAAAGTCAAAGGTCAAGGTTAAGGTCGATAAATAAACTGCAGAGGGGGAGGTATGCGCTCTACTGAGTGCCCCTCTAGTTTTAGTATCTTTCAGGGTGATAATTACCCTTACTTAGAAGATTTTTTTTTTTTTTTTGTCTCTTCATTTACTAGCTTTTCAATGTTCGTGTGATAGCATATTGATTGATGATTAACTGGCATCATAGCATCAACGAATCTAACCTAACCTAATAATGGTCATTGATAGTATTATAGGATGAAACAAATTATTTATACTATTTCTCTTATGTCAGAAATAGTTTTGTTCAAGGGAAAGATTTGTTAGGTCTCTCTCTTTCTCTCTCTCTCTCTC
The DNA here is from genome assembly GCF_036898095.1 of Palaemon carinicauda. NCBI lineage: Eukaryota > Metazoa > Arthropoda > Malacostraca > Decapoda > Palaemonidae > Palaemon > Palaemon carinicauda. Next base: position 8,703,997 of record NC_090751.1, read on the forward strand.
TCTCTCTCTCTCTCTCTCTCTCTCTCTCTCTCTCTCTCTCTCTCTCTCTCTCTCAATTTTACCCCTCCAAGAAGATGAACCCATTTTACGGGTAACCTTTTGCGCAAACCTCATCTAATTCAACAAAGAATTTATACTTTTTCTTAACGAATTTTAATTTATTTGTTTTATATCCATCTGTACTACTTTCCTCACTTTTACATAGAAAGCAGGGACTCTGATCTTAGAAGGTACCATGTCAGTGCTGAATTTAGTATGTCACGTGTCACAAGTCTGGGAGAAGGATGGGGGTGGGTGAGTGCCCCCGATCCCCCTGGGGGGGGGGGGGTTTAGGAGTAGGGTAAAACCCCAGATGGCAAGATATACGGGAGAGTTAAAATTAAAAAAGAATGAGAAATGGAACATGTACACGATAGATGGAGGAAGAATTAATAACTAATGGTTGGAGAGTTATTAACTGGTTAAGATGTTGGCTGGCGAGGGCAGGACCTGGTAAATGTTCGCTGAAAATGGAAAATTATTATATCACATAGTTGACTTATTTTCCTCCTCCTAAGTATAGAGACATTCACTTCGTTGACTATTCTCCTAAATATTTTCCTCCTCATAAACAGTCTTCCACCGTCTTGGGGTAGAGTTCTCTTGCATGAGGGTACACTCGGGCAATCTTATTTTATCCTATTTCTCTTCCCTTTTTTTTTTTTTTAGTTTTTACGGTTATGTATGAAAGATATATTTTAATGTTACTGTTCTAAAATATTTTATATTGTTCATTACTTCTCGTAGTTTATATCCTTATTTTTTTTCCTCACTGGACTGTTTTTTCCTGGTGGGACCCTTAAGCTTATAGCATCCTGCTTTTCCAACTACGGTTGTAGCTTAGCAAATAATAATAATAATAATAATAATAATAATAATAATAATTCGTTGGCCATTTTCCTCCTTTCGCTAAATTATTCACATCTTGTATCACTTTTCTACAGTACGTTTCCTCACCTTCTGCTTTCAAGATACCTACAAAATAATTGCTTTATCGACCAAGGACTGCTTGCATGTTAAATATCTCTCCAAGTTAATATTTTATTCATTAAACCATTTTTTCTCTCTTTCGTTGTGTTTCATTTCTGCATTATAACTTTACTTTCGATAAAGTTCTTATTTTCTTTATCTCCTCTATTTCTTACTTTATAGCTGATTACTGTTTTCCTCCTCTTTATTTATCAGCACATTGTCTTCTTTCTTGTTCTCTTTCTCCTCTCTATTTCTAACTTTTATTATTGGCTACCGTTTTCCTTCTCTTATTTGTCAGCACATTTTCTTCTCTCTTGTTCTCTTTCTCTCTATTTCTCATTTTATTATTGGGTACCGTTTTCCTCCTCTTTTTTGGCAGCACACTGTCTTCTCTCTTGTTCTCTTTCTCCCCTCTATTTCTCACTTTATTGTTGATTACCGTTTTCCTCCTTTTTATTTATCAGCACACTGTCTTCCCTCTTGTTCTCTTTCTCCTCTCTATTTATCACTTAATTATTGACTTCTGTTTTCCTCCTTTTATTTGCCAGCATACAATCTTCTTTCTCTCTTGTTCTCTTTCTCCTCTCTATTTCTCACTTTATTATTGACTTCTGTTTTCCTCCTCTTATTTGCCAGCACATTGTCTTCTCTCTTGTTCTCTTTCTCCTCTCTATTTCTAACTTTATTATTGACTACACTTTTCCTCCTCTTATTTGCCAACGCACTGTCTTCTCTCTTGTTCTCCTTCTCCCCTCTATTTCTTACTTTATTGTTGACTACCGTTTACCTTGCAATTGTGCTTCAAATGATAAATATTTCCTTTACTAAAATCTTTATATTTCCTCAACTCCTTATTTTCCTTTTTTACTTTCTACCTCATGTATATTTGGCTTCGTTAATTCCGGTACACTTCACGGGACGCTATATAGACGTCTGACAGCTGTAAATAGCAGGTAACTCTGTGTATAGTAAAAGAGAAATTGTTGGCAACGCTGTGTTTAGCAAATGAGAAATTGTTGGCAACGGTGCCTCTGAAACCAAGTCGCTTAGCTTATAATTAAGTGATCAATTGCATTTTTATTAATTTTACGAAGTGCTGTTAAGCAAATACCAATATTTTTCTACACCACCTCGTAAAATTGTTGATAATGCTTTTATTGGGCGACAATGCCTAC
>NC_090751.1:8716182-8721182 GCF_036898095.1 Palaemon carinicauda
TATATATATATATATATATATATATATATATATATATATATATATATATATATATACATATATATATATATACATATACATATATATACATATATATATTGCAACATGAGTAAACAACTTCAGAAGGTGAAAAAGAGTTTTCTCACCAATGAGTTATACCAAGCAAGAGAACTGTAGAAGAGAGTTTATTTAGGGGCTATAGCACTGTCGCCAATACTCTTTCTTGCCTATACCCCCTCCCATTTTGGTGGGGGGCGGGAAGGGGGGGGGGAGAGGAATTGTTGACTCGTACCTACTGACCCAAGAGTTTGATGCAGTATCAGCAAGTTTTACTTGATATTTCCTTATCCGTTTGTTCGTAATGTTTTGCTCTCACGCTACTTTACAAAAAGCAGTTAGCGACAAAATATAAAAATGTTACAAAAACAAAGAAAATAAACAACATAAAATATTTAAAATTGTTTAAAAATTAGCCATGAGACCCTGTTGGGTTACAAAGGATGTATGGGGTGCTTTACGTAATCTCTTCGGTCCCAAAGGAAGTAAAGTAGTGTACAGTGTTCGAGGTTATCATAACATGGGGATGTTAGATATGACTTCCTATATAACATTTAAGTTGATATCTGGTTGATTTATTACTGCGTCCAACATAAATACAAAGGAATTCTAGTATTTTTATATCTAGAACTAGTTATTTATCCCTATGACTAGCTATTTACCTCTCTAGAACTAGCTTTTATCTTTAGAACTAGCTATTTACATGTAGCGCCATTTTTATCTCTATATCTAGCTATTTTATCTCTAGAACTAGCTATTTTATCTCTAGAACTAGCTATTTACCTCTCTAGAACTAGCTATTTACCTCGTTAGAATAGCTATTTTATCTCTAGAACTAGCTATTTTATCTCTAGAACTAGCTATTTACCTCGTTAGAATAGCTATTTTATCTCTAGAACTAGCTATTTTATCTCTAGAACTAGCTATTTTATCTCTAGAACTAGCTATTTTATCTCTAGAACTAGCTATTTACCTCTCTAGAACTAGCTATTTTTATCTAGAACTAGCTATTTTATCTCTAGAACTAGCTATTTACTTCTAGAACTAGCTATTTACCTCTCTAGAACTAGCTATTTCTTTTGGGTTTAATGGATACCACCGTTTTTTCCTATCCTCAATAATCTTGATTTCATGGTCACTTCCCCAACCTGAATGGGTATGCTGGCGTGTAAACGGACCATCGTGGTCAAAATCGTTCTGCTCCCGATAAAAAAACATCAGAAAACCTAATAGTTCAGTCAGGATTAAAGTTATGGCAACCTGTAAGAGAACTCTGTAGGTTTTTGCTTACTAGAATGTCGTATTCATAATCATAAATCATAAATTGTGTAACGATTCTTAAGGCTTAGAGCTGAAGTCTACAATGAACCTTCAAGGTTAATTTTTTTTTTTAGTTTTATCATAACAAACTCGCAGCAAATGTTTTTATGTTGAACTGTCTTACATAAGTCCTTTTATAGTTTTAATATTAAATATCTGTTTTAATGTTGATAATGTTTTAAGATATTCTGTTTTAATTTTTCATTATTTGTTTTTTTATTTCCTTTCCTCGCTGGGCTATTTTTACATGTTGGAGCTCTTGGGCTTATAGCATCTTACTTTTCCAACTAGGGTTGTAGCTTACCTAATAATAATAATAATAATAATAATAATAATAATAATAATAATAATAATAGCAAAAGAAACTATAACTTCGGTAAATCAAACTTAGGAATTTTGGGATGAAGTTTATGTCTTTACTTCAACTTTGGGTTTCGTCTTAACGTTTAGGGAATTTGGAGGATTAATTTTCAAGGAATTTGATAGCATCACAAGTTTATAGTTTTTGTAACATTCCTTGGAAGGGCGTGTCAGTCTTCCTTCAGTGCAGGATTAAAATCCTAGCATGCCACTTTGTCTCCGTCGTCTTTCTTTGATTATTAACAATTATAATTTTACTGCTGCTATTATTATTATTATTATTATTATTATTATTATTATTATTATTATTATTATTATTATTATTAAATGCTAAGCTACAACCCTAGTTGGAAAAAACAGGATGATATAAGCCAAGTGGCCCCAACTGGGAAAATATCCCAGTGACGAAAGGAAACAAGGAAAAATAGAATATTTTAAGAATAGTAACAACATTGAAATAAATATTTCCTATATAAACTATAAAAACTTTAACAAAACAAGAGGAAGAGAAACTAGATAGAACAGTGTGCCCGAGTGCACCCTCAAGCAAGAGAACTCCAACCCAAGATAGTGGAAGACCATTTTACAGAGGCTATGGCACTACAGGAGAATATTCTTTTTTTTTTATCACCGTAGTAGGGAAATATGATTATTATTTCAACGGCCAAAATCAAGGGTCATTAACCACACTCGTAAATCTTGGATTGAAGATTTGAACGGACGAGGCTCTAAAACCCACAATGCATCATTTTAATTTCTGACCGTGTTTTTTTTATGGACGTTACACGATATTATTAGGGTATTTATATAATCGCTGAGTATTTACGTGTTTCTTAACCGTCTTTTTATTATTAAAATAATTATTGAAATTATTTGATCATTCGATGCTTGTCCTGCAGTTGTTAATGTTTTTAAAATATTTTATTTTAATATTTCAGTACCTCTTATATTGTTTGTTTATTTCCTTATTTCCTTTCCCCAGTGGGCTATATTTCCCTGTTGGAGCCCGTGGGCTTATAGCATCTTGCTTTTCCAATTAGGGTTGTAGCTTAGCTAGTAATAATAATGATAATAATAATAATAATATGAAATTACAAAGCACTTTCATGAATTTAAGCCAATGAATACAAAATCACAGCTCTTCGCCAAATTGTTGTAATCTACGTAAACACATATTGATACGATTAATGATAAAATCTGAAATTTCGTTTATTTATTCAACAAATATCATATAAAAATGGAGGGGAAATCACCTTAACCAATAATTTCAAAGTCATTGTCAAGGAAATGAAGCTAAAAGTTTGTTTACTTTTTTATTGACATGCGCCCCAAAGGTGCACGCCAACACGTAGAACCTAATCCACATAAGCGATTCGTAGTCCTTGAACCTCAAGTGAAGGGAAAAAGCGCTTCACATGAAGGTTGTTGACGTGAAATAGCACTTCACATGAAGGTTGTTGACGTGAAATAGCACGTCACATGAAGGTTGTTGACGTGAAATAGCACTTCGCATGAAGGTTGTTGACGTGAAATAGCACTTCACATGAAGGTTGTTGACGTCCAAGATATATTTTTTATCCAAGACAACACCTTGAGGTATTATTTATTTTTTACTATTATTCTCGTTAATGCTAACCTCAAAAAAAAAAAAAAAAAAAAAAAAAAAAAATATATATATATATATATATATATATATATATATATATATATATATATATATATATATATATATATATATATATATGCACATCGAGGGATATACAAAGCTTCTATCAATGATTACGTTTAACGTTTAAAAGGGTGATACCTTGATCTCCAAAATGAGAGGAGCTAGCAGGGAGTTGACATGGTGGTTGAAGAAATCCATGATATATTTTCTCTCCAGGCTAATATATACATTCCATTATAATAGGGATTCCGACTCAAGGCCACATTAGTTAACGTCAACTGTCAGGTGAACACAAACAGACAATTACCAACTTTAGTGTCTAGCATTCTTAGCTATGTGAAGCCGTGTTGTGGCGCCAAAATTTATTTGTGCACTGAATAGAGGTTGTTGTTTGAAGTGTTTTTTTTATGTCTCAGCAGAAAAAAAGATAACAATAATACAACAATAACAACAAATGTAGCTGTTTCTAGTCCACTGGAGGACAAAGACCGCAGACATGTCCTTATTCATGTGTGGGGTTTGTCCAGTTTTCATTATCACTTTGGCCACTGCAGATTGCTGATGGTCTGAGACTTTTACAACAACAATAACAAATACTGTCGTTTTTAGTCCACTGCAGGACAAAGGGGTCAGACATGTCCTTATTCATGTCTGGGGTTTGACCAGTTTTCATCATCGCGATGGCCACTGCGGATTGGTGATGGTGGGAGACTTTCACAACAACAACAACAACAAATGCTGCCGTGTTTAGTCCACTGCAGGTCAAAGGCCTCAGACATGTCCTTATTTGTGTCTGGATTTTGGCCATTTTTCATTATTACGCTGGCCACTGCGGATTGGTGATGGTGGGAGACTTTCACAACAACAACAACAAATGCTGCCGTTTCTAGTCCACTGCAGGACAAAGGCCTGAGATATGTCCTTATTCATGTGTTGGGTTTGACCAGTTTTCATCTCCATGCTGGCCACTGCAGATTGGTGTTGGTGGGAGACTTTCACAACAACACCAACAAATGCAGCTGTTTCTAGTCTATTTCAGGACAAAGGCCTCAGACTTTTCCTTACTCACGTCTGGGGTTTGGCCAGTTTTCATCCCCACACTGGCAACTGCGGATTGGTGATGGTGGAAAACTTTCACAACAACAACAACAACAAATGCTCCCTTTTCTAGTCCATTCATGGACAAAGGCCTCGGACATGTCCTTATGCACGTCTGGAGTTTGGCCAGTTTTCATCATCACGCTGGCCACTGCGGAATGGCGATGGTGGAAGACTTTAGTCTGATCGCTCACACCAAACCAGTCTAGTATGGGTAGCCCTGACTAGTACAGCTTTGCTGATTATGGCGATACACAAACCCTTTCACTACGTTAAGGTATCCCCACTCAGAAAGGGTTAACAATAATAATATAATAAAATTAAAATTTTGAATAAATGATGTTAAGCAAACAACTAGAGAAGACGTAAACTATTTTTTATAACTAAGTGAAACATAATTAGTTTCTGGCGAAAGATGCCTTTTGCGTTCAGCTTGGTCTTAATGCCATCCTTTTGATCTTGGTTTTAAGGTTTGAGTTTCACCTGCAATATAATT
>NC_090751.1:8726182-8728682 GCF_036898095.1 Palaemon carinicauda
AAAGCAGGATGCTACAAGCCCAAGGGCTCCAAAAGGGAAAAATAGCTCAGTGAAGATCGGAAATAAGGATATAAATAAACTACAAAAGAAATAATAAATAATTGAATTGTTTTAAGAACAGTAACAACATTAATATTTATCTTTCATATATAATCTGTATAAACTTCAAAGCCAAGAGGAAGAGAAATTATTATTATTATTATTATTATTATTATTATTATTATTAGCTAAGCTACAGCCCTAATTGGAAAAGCAGAATGCTATAATCCCAAGGGCTCCAACCGGGAAAATAGCCCAGTGAAGAAAGGAAACTAGGATATAAATAAACTACAAGAGGAGCAATGAGCAATTAAAATAAAGTATTTTAAGAACAGTAACAACATTATAATAGATCATTCATATAAACTATAAAAACTTAAAACAAAAATACAAGAGGAAGAGAAAGAAGTCAGAATAGTGTCCCCGAGTGTACCCTCAAGAAAGAGAACTTGGTAAGAATAAAGATGAAATATGTATAGAGAATTTAGCTTTTATATGGCTTAAATTGAATGAGGAATAGATGAGAAAAGACCCTCACAGACGACAGGTGGCTTTGCATATTCAGCTGTCTCCATCTGTCAGATAGGTTAAGTGGTTGATTTATTCAAGCGCACAGGCTGACTTAGTAGATTTGGTTTCGGTCGTGTCTGTTGGAGTCTCAGAGCAAAGATGTACTTAGAAAGGTGTAGAGTGATTGCACACAGCCTAGTAAATTTTTTGCTTGAAAAGACCCATCCTAATTTGGTTTCAGTGTTTTTTTTTTTTTTTTTTTACTATCTTAGCAAAGATGTACTTAAAAAGGTGTAGAATGATTGCAGGTAGCCTAGTAAATTTTTTGCTTGAAGAGACTCATCCTAATTTGGTGTCGTTTTTTTTTTCTTTTTTTTTTTCTAGAGCAGAGACGTACTTAAAAAGCTGTAAATTTAAATCCCATTTTATTTTTCATACCCGATATATATTTTTAGTTTGTGCAATTGATGTCATCTGCTGTCGGCTACTGTCACTGATCTTTAGTTTTTATTTAGATTTTGTGAATTGGCCAAACATATATTTACTCTTGATGTTAATAAATCTCTTATCCAGTTTCACTACCGTTGCTAAAGTTACTTCTATTGATGTATTATAGTTCGGTGTTAAACTAAGTTTCAAAGTGACCCTTTTCTTTAATATATGGGTCTTTATGTGAAGGGAAAGTTTAAGGCGGAAGAATGTGTTGTTAAACTTTCATTTTGAAATCTTAAATGGAAAATAACAATCATAACAAAGTTTTTTTTTGTACGAATTGGTAAAACAATAATAATCTACGGAGATTTAACATACAATATGGATTTGATATTTGAGCAAAAATAGCTTTAAATCATTAGTATCTTAAACAGCTGAGAGTGGCAAATTTGAAACCAAGTTTCATCTACGTAAACCAAATGTTAAGACCCGGAATAGGAATGCCTTCTAGAAGCTTCTTCATTTCCTGTCTACACTGGAAAGATATAGCTGCTTATAGCAAGTATGTTCAATGATAGATTAAAGAAATAATTTTATCATAGCATTCATAAATTCTTCAATCTATTGTCTTCCATCTCTTTTCGTTTTCATAAGATATAACACTAAAGATATAAGGATTTTTCTATACATAAACAGCTCAGCAAAATTTCTCTTTAATGAATAAGACAAAATAAGCGAACGTATATAATTTTTAAGAAAATATCTGCTGATAGAAATAATTTTATCAAAAGTAATTTTTTTTATCAAATTGAACTTTATTCAAGTATTATTTTTTTAAATTTCATATTTGTTATTAGGTGATCACAACTCATGCTATCGGTACTTATCACTTAGCTATAATAATAATAATAATAATAATAATAATAATAATAATAATAATAATAATAATAATAAACAACCATTAATGAGGAATTGATAATGAATTTGCACGCGAAGCGGCAATGAAAATTCATAGTTTCGTAGATAGTGGACTCAAGAAAAAAAGTAAACTTGTTTAGCTAATTTACATAATTGTAAATCCAGCATCAATAAGGAAACCGAACGTAAAATGCGTATATGTATGCCTTCGCCACTGTCTTCTATTTGTTTTCACTCTTCTATATTTGTTTTTATAACTGTTTGCATTGTTTAAATGATTTTTTTTAAGGTGGGATTTGTGAAAGTGTGAAAGAGTATATAATTTTTGTGGATTGCAGTAAAATATAAATTGGCTCGAGTTGTTATTATTATTATTATTATTATTATTATTATTATTATTATTATTATTATTACATGCTAAGCTAGAAGTTCTTGTGCCTGAAGAGCCTCAAAACTTCAATATATTTTATGTCATTATAATTGTCATTTTAGATTTAGAATATCTTCAAGATATTTTAGAACTATCAGAATCTCCCAAGATATTTTATATTTGTAGACATCTCATCACAATCTCACGCCGTGGGAGTAATCCAGGAAGTAT
>NC_090751.1:8741182-8746182 GCF_036898095.1 Palaemon carinicauda
GGTCACTCATGAATGGCAGAGGCAAGGGACAGTGACATTGCCCTATCAAGCAGGACAATGCCCTAGAGACTGACCATATATATACATATGATCAGCGCCCAAGCCCCCTCTCTACCCAAGCTAGGACTAAGGAGCGTCAGACAATGCTGCTGATAACTCAGCAGATAGACCTATAGCCTCCCCAAACCCCCCATCCTTAGCTCACAAGGATGGCGAAGTTGCAGCGACCAAAGAACAAAAGAGTCTGAGCGGGACTCTAACACCAGTCTGGCAATCAACAGGCAAGGGTGCTACCACCAGGCCACCATAACTTAAAATGGTGGTTAAAGAAACTTATGCTTTTATTTATTTATTTATTTTCTCCCAGCCAAGGAATGACCAGACTTAGGTTATGAATTATCTATGACCGAGCGTACAGAAATTTAAACGAACGCGTTAATATCATTTGCAGTAACACATATACTAGAAGGGCATTCAGTAGAGCCCAGACCTCTGCCTAAGCAGCTTATTTCTCGACCTTTTGCTCGACCTTGATCTTGACCGTTGACCTTAACATGTATTAATTGGCATGGATTTTCATACACTCAAATATGAACCAAGTTGGAAGTCTATGTGACAACGATGTCCAAACTTATGGCTGATTACATGAATTGGACATTTTGCTTGATCATGACCTTGATCTTCCAAAATTTAATAATTTCCAGATTTTTACATAACTTAATCCCTGCAAGATTCATTACTTTACGATTGAAATTGTGGCCAGGAAGGTGTTTACAAATAAACACACAAGTGGTGAAAACATAACCTCCCTCCCAACTTCTTTGGCAGAGGTAAAAATACTTTACTGAGCATGTATTGTGGATACGTGAATGGTTACAAATATATGAGTAAAATATTTTTTTCTGCTAAATTTACTGTACGTTCAGCTTATAATATGTAAAGTGATAGATATCTTCGTAAGAATAAGACCTTAGCCTTAATGTTCGGCGAGAGAGAGAGAGAGAGAGAGAGAGAGGAGAGAGAGAGAGAGAGAGAGAGAGAGAGAGAGAGAGCGCAAATATTGACGTAACAAAATACATATGTCAAAAGTATTGCATCAAAGAACTTGATCGTCTATGAATACTATTTTGTATCAAGGTGTCCTGTCGTGAATCGCTTGACCATAGGCGATTCGTTTACCCGTCTTCCTCTTCCTCCCCACAAGTTTTGGTAGGATGACACCGTTATTATTATTATTATTATTATTATTATTATTATTATTACTAAGCTACAATCCTAGTTGGAAAAGCAGGATGCTAAAAGCCCAGGGGCTCCAACAGGGAAAATAGCCCCAGTAAGGAAAGGAAACAAGGAAAAATAACATTAAGTAGAGTAACAACATTAAAATTAATATCTATATAAACTATAGATATTTTAACAAAACAAGAGGAAGAGAAACAAGACGGAACAGCATGCCCGAGTGTACCCTCAAGCAAGAGAACCCTAACCCCAGACAGTGGAAGACCATGGTACAGAGGGTATGGCACTACCTAAGACTAGAGAACAATGGTTTGATTTTGCAGTGCCCTTCTCCTAGAAGAGCTGCTTACCATAGCTAAAGTCTCTTCTCCCCTTAACAAGAGGAAAGTGGCCACTGAACAATTACAGTGCAGTAACCCCTTGCGTGAAGAATTGTTTGGTAATCTCAAGTGTTGTCAGGTGTATGAGCACTGAGGAGAATAAGAGTAGGTCAGACTATTCGCTGTGTGTGTAGTAAAGGAAAAATGAACCGTAGCTAGAGAAAGATCCAATGTAGTACTGTCTGGCTAGTGAAAAGTCCATAACACTCCAGCGGTAGTATCTCAATGGGTGGCTGGTGCCCTAGCCAGCCTACTACCTAGTAAAAGACAGGCAAAGAAAGGGAATGGTTCTATTCTGTCATAACCTAAGTGTTCTGTAACGTCCTTTGCAGTTACTTGGTGTACTTTGTTTTTTAAGACGATAACTTTTACAATGGATGACGATCTCATTTCCTCCTTAGTGTGTCTAGCCCTAATGTTATTCTCGAAATTCTTCAGTGATCTAAAAGACCCACAACTAATTCTTTTGACCACTTTTTGCTGACAGAACCTTGGCTGTTCATCAAGTTGTGAAAACCTGAGACATTCAAGAAGAATTTTATTGATACTTTGTTCTAAAACGGTTATGAGGAATGAGTTGTTTTAAAATTATAATTTTCATGGTACCGGTTTAGTATGTGGTTTACCTTTCGAGTATGGCCTACGAAATTCTATCTGTTTTAGTATGTGGCCTAACCTAACTAGCCACATAGGCCACATACTAAGCCAGAATAAAAAAGGTAGGCCACATACTAAACCGGCACCATTTTCATCCAAATACTTGGGCTCCGACTGTACACTTAGTGAGGGTCAGTGTTGAGGCTTTGAAAAAGAATGATGATTGTAGTGAGAAATATTTCTGTTGTGGATAGTAGTATCGGGTATAAGCACCTGCTTTCCAACTAGGGTTGTTGCTTAGAAAGTAGTAGTAGTAGTAGTAGTAGTAGTAGTAGTAATGATAATAATAATAATAATAATAATAATAATAATAATATGTAAAAGTCTTTGAAAAACGAAATCTGCTACTATTTTTTTTCTTAACATAGCTTTGTTGTTTTTTTCTTTTTTGTTTTGTTTTTTGTGTTTTTACTTATTTCTTTCTTCAGCCTCCCTCGTGATCTTTCAGTCTCGGGGGTCTGTGGTTTAGGGTGGTAGGGGATGACCACTGAATCATGGGGGGGTGGGATGGGGGGGTTGGGATGGGGGGGGGGGGGGCAGGATGGACATTGTTCTCTCGAAAGTTATGCGCCGATCACGAGGACAAAACCTGCCCTAGTAACATTTGTTTAACTTTTGATGCCAGCAAGAGGACATCAGTGCGGAAGTAAATAGTGGTCGATTTCTTTAGATCGTTTAATTTGTATTTTGATAAATAATTACAAAATTATGAATGATGCGCGTAAAAAAATGTCAGAATTTGCCATTTTGGAGTCTAATTGCTTTGCTTTCCACTTTTCACGATCTGTGTCTGATGAAAGTCATAAAAGTATAATTAGATCAAAGTCATAAAAGTATAGTTAGATCAAAGTCATAAAAATATAATTAGATCAAAGTCATAAAAGTATAATTAGATCAAAATCATAAAAGTATAATTAGGTCAAAGTCATAATAGTATAATTAGATCAAAGTCATAAAAGTGTAATTAATTATGAGATGTAAATAGAGTAAAAGAAATCTTGATTTGTATCACACAGTATATGCATCAAATCTACTTTTCCTTTGAATATTATAACCACATGTGATTCCATTGCATACCCTCAGATATTAAGACATTCTTTCCTAGAAATAATCTCTCTCTCTCTCTCTCTCTCTCTCTCTCTCTCTCTCTCTCTCTCTCTCTCTCTCTCTCTCTCTCTCTCTCATATTGCTTCTTTGCCATCGAAGAAAGCAGCAGCAAAACTCGCCAATGTCACAAGGCAAGCATGTTTGTTTTGTTTACTCCACGATGATGACCCATCACTTATAAACGACTACATAGACGTTTCTGACCCAGGATGTGATGGAAATATTTCTATTATCGTCATGTCAGTTTTTGGAGTAAAATAACATAGAGAATGTCCCTTCTTTTGTTTGTGTGTGTTTGTGTGGAAATGACCATGCCGTTTCTTATGGCTATATGAAAGTTTATGGGGGTATGTACATTTTTAGTCAGTTTTTGGAGTAAAATAACATAAAGAATAGTCTTTTTGTGTGTGTGTGTGTGTTGAAATGATCATGCCATTTCCCATGGTTATACGAAAGTTTATGGCAGTATGTACACCATAGATTTATTGTACAATCTAGTTGAATACAATGGAATTCTTTTAACTATATCTGCTATTTTCCTAGTTGACATCGTCTTGATATATGTTCACCATTCAGTAGTTGTTTACACATTGATTTAATTAAAAGAGGCTTTCATATTTGCTCATTATTTCTGTATGCAAGCATTCATTTGAGTCTGTACAGTCATCATCTCCGTAAGCAGATGTTTTGAGTGCTGCACATGCTAGCAAAGTCTTCATGTTTACTAGTCAACATTTCACTTCAGCGTATAGAGGAACTGTAATATATTTTCCTTGTTTCCTTTCCTCACTGGGGTATTTTCTTTGTTGGAGCCCCTGGGCTTATAGCATCCTGCTTTCCAACTAGGATTGTTGCTTAGAAAGTAGTAGTAGTAGTAGTAGTAGTAGTAGTAGTAGTAGTAGTAATAATAATAATAATAATAATAATAATAATAATAATAATAATAATTATATGTAAAAGTCTTTGAAAAACGAAGTCTGCTACTATTTTTTTTTTCTTAACATAGCGTGGTCGTTTTTTTTTTCTTAGTTTTGTTGTTGTTGTTGTTTTTTTCTGCTTATTTCTTTCTTCAGCCTCCCTCGTGATCTTTCACGTTTTTGTGACTATGAATAATAGATACTAATGTTAAAAGTACATTTATAACCATCACAAGATATTCAAAGAAATTCGGAGTATACTTCACGTCTTAATAACTTCTGTATTCTCATTTGTATATTCTTGCCGAAATTTTTTTTTTATTCTTTTAATTTACAGCTTCTGGAAATTAATATTAACAGCAAAGACCAAAATGTTACCATAAACGGGTTATGAAATTTGATAATCTATTTGATGGTACAATTTTACTCAGTTTTTCAAGTATTAAAATTTTCTAAAAATACAATTTTAAAAGAATAATCTAAAAACAAAAACATATGCATATACATAAAATGCTAAATGAAATTTTAAAAGAATAATCTAAAAAACAAAAACATATGCATATACATAAAATACTAAAAGAAATTTTACTCAGTTTTCAAGTAATAGTTTGCACTGTATCCACGTCCATGGAAAGAGTCCATAGATACACTAATTCCATAATTTTGCACAATGAAAGGCAACTATTTAACTTGCAATTCA